>NC_043004.1:70516056-70523556 GCF_006345805.1 Octopus sinensis
TAAAAAAATTGTTTAGAAATTTAAATCGTTTTGAACATGTATTTCTGTATATTTACTAACTGATTCGTTCTTTACCACTTCTGTGAATTATGGGCATGCTACACTCCACTAAGGAAATCTAATAAAAGCAAAAATACATCTAAAGTTGTCTCCTGTATCTAGTACGAAAATTTAAATATTAATTATAATCAAGCATAGGCGCGGGAGTGGCTGTGTGGTAAGTAGCTTGCTTACCAACCACATGGTTCCGGGTTCAGTCCCACTGCATGGCACCTTGGGCAAGTGTCTTCTACTATAACCTCTGACCGATTGAAGCCTTGTGAGTGGATTTGGTAGATGGTAACTAAAAGAAGCCTGTCATATATATATATATATATATATATCTGTATGTATATATGTATGAGTATGTTTGTGTGTCTGTGTTTGCCCCCCCCCCCCCCACCATAGCTTGACAACTGATGTTGGTGTGTTTATGTCCCTGTAACTTAGCAGTTCGGCAAAAGAGACCAATAGAATAAATACTAGGCTTACAAAGAATAAGTCCTGGGGTCGATTTGTTCAACTAAAGGCGGTGCTCCAGCATGGCCACAGTCGAATGACCGAAACAAATAAAAGTAAAACTAATATTGTTGTGTTTTTTTCTTATCAGGTGCAGTTGTGTGGTTTAGAAGTTTCAGGTTCAGTCCCACAGCACAGCACCTTGGCCAAGTAGCTTCTGCTGCAGTCCCAGACATCATAATATAATTCCCCCACCCTCCTCACTACTGCCTTTACCTACATCCCAACTACATTCATTAAACTCCCATCTCCTCATTGACTACAACTCAGAGCTTCCAGGATATTAAACACTTTATAAGCCAACACTGTGTTCTACTGTGTTAGCAGTGCTATTAAATCACTTTTTAAGGTCATCTCTACAAATTTTCTATAGAAATTATAGCTTGCACTGATTCGTTACGACATTTTGTACTCAAATGCACCTCATGAAAACAATGTGGTTAAGGATGGAAAAATAGGCAATGGCTGCATATGCATATTTCATAAGTTCTTGCTCTGTTTTCAACACCACAACCAACCCATTAACCATCCACAAACTCATTGCTTATATAGCCACAAAATATAATAGTGTAACACTTTGTAGTATATTATAGTTGCATAACAAAACACTGTGTCCCTACAAATAATTAATGTGTATGTTAGCATGCAGGACAAAATGCTTTGCAGCATTTCATCCGTTTTTCCATTCCGAGTTCAAATTCTGCCAAGATTGACTTTGCTTTTCATCATTCCAGGGTCAATAAAATAAGAACCAGTTGAATACTGGGGTCGATGTAATCGACTTCATCCCTCCTCAGAAATTACTGGCCTTGTGATTATTATCATTAAGGCAGACTAAGGTGACACTTGTTTTACTGGTCATGCTTCAAGAACCCTGCGAAGAATTCTTGCAGTTCCAAGCAATGCTGATTTTTCTAGGTGCTTTACATTCACACTTGCACCAATCTTTTTCAGCCATGTTGGTAGTTGAGTGCTGATACTTCCAAGTGCACCAATTACTGTTGGTATCACATCTACTCTCTTCATTGACCTCAACCTATTTCCCACTTTAAATCATCATAGTTGTTTATTTTTCCTTCTTCTTTCACATTGATCCTGTTGTCATATTACTATTATTATTATTGAGTGAGAGAGCAGTGCATGCCATCAAAGTGACCCTGGGGTAAAATATACGAAGCCCAGTATACCCATCATGACTACACATCTGATAAGGGTACACCAGGCACATGCATCACAACCATATGTGCGCGACATATGCAGGTGGGGATAAGGATGTTGAACAAACCACCCATGTTTCCAAAGGTGAATTATCCAAACTCTAAGAATTCCTTTCAACACACAGCTATGATGCTCTCCCACTATCTCTGCTCGTGATCAGAGATGCACATATCGTCAGCCACTAAGGGACATGCTCAACTGATTAAGGTGAAACAACTGACAAGCAAATCTGTGGCAGAATATTTGCTGTAGCCCATCTTTTATACCAAAACAAAACAATGTACATGATAACACTTCCAATCAGTTAAGATCAGAAGCCATGAGAGCCACTGTCTGGTACTGCATCAGGGCATTGATCATCATCATCATCATCATCATCATCATAACCACAACCACCACCACCACCACCACCACCACCACCACCCACCACCACCACCACCACCACCACCACCACCACCACCATCATCACCATCATCACCATCATCATCATTATTATATAATCAATCATTCAAAGTTGACTAGTATTTCCTAACAACAAAATCCAAATAGCTTAGTTAGAAACTAGAAAATCCACCCCAGTAATCCAGCTTATTTATCAACACAGTCACTTAGAATAGAACTAAAATCATTCATTTTCTGATGCATTTTATCCACAAGAGAGTTTATAATATCATACCGAAAGATATTGTTTTTAAAGTCCCCCACCCCAACTCCAAGAAAAAAACTCCACCCTCAATTTCTAAAGAAGCTTCAAAATATCTCTCAACATCTTATCATTAAGAAAGGCCTCAATTCCAAGAGGAAATTTTCCAGCCTTCCTTAAATCCAGACATGTAATATAAGTTACCATTGATATGTAATATATACAGTGCAACATTTCAGAAGCTACGTCTTATCTTTAGAATATCTTGGGAGTCGGGTTGTAATATAAGCCACTGGTAATAAAACATCCCCACCCAACATTAATTTAGCTTTAAATATAAATCAGAAGAAAAGGGTAGCTAAGGAATGAATATTTAGATTTTGTTACTATTTCTAAACTGATGTTACTGTACCGGATTGCAGAGGTAGACTTTCAGTAACCAAACTTGTATAATTTAATTTGATTCCTGCTGGACCTATTCCACATCATTTACATCTCTCATATCCTTCAGATCAAGCAAGAAGAAATATTATAACTATCCATTTCTGCTCCATTAAAAATTCTTAATGTATTAAAGTTTCTATATCTATGTAATAAATATTATCATCTGGTTATTTTTAATTAACTAATGGCATTGGTAGAAATGATAAAGTTTTTTTGCAGACTTCAATTTTGTTCTTCAAGTTTATTGCTTTTTGACTTCAGGTGAGCCTTGATTGAACAGACAAATTATCAATGAGATTCCAGCCATGACTAACCTATCTTTCTCTTTTACACATACCATATTATCTATCATAAGCGTCAAATTTTTCAGACCAAAATTTACAGCCAAAAAAGGTAGGTTGACTTATACACCAAGACATCTTTGGAGAATTGAAAATCCCATATGAAATACAGCAGGGTTTGGAAAGATAATGACAATTTTTGACTGTTTACCCTACATGCTTGTACTATATACTACATCAATTTGTTTGCCAGAAAATGCAGTAGTTAAGGAGGGATGAGTTGTGCCAGTGACCCTTCTTTACCATCTGTAGCCCTCTGAGATCAGGGAGGAAAATAAAAGATTATTCTCAAACCAGAAATCTGGCCTGAAAACTTGCATCCAATGATTAAATAGAAGTGTTAAGCTGTAAGACCTCCATATGTCAATGTTGGCCATGTATCTGCACATATATGTGCAGAAGTGGACAAGATATTTTTGTGAAAAACTAGTAGTTATCCATGCATACAGGTTTCTCTCCCCTCTCCATGCCACTGATGCTTATCCAAGGGAAAGGCTGCCAACTCAAGCTGATACAACTTGGCACCAGTGTAGTTGCAGGCATTGTTGTCACAATGCCAAGAGTTGAAACAGATGCTGCAAGCCATTTCACCCAACCCCCTAAAAATTCTACCACCCTAAATTAGTACTTTATTATCGATTCTGCAAGGAACTGGCAGAGCCTTTAGTATGAATAGAATACCTTGCAGTATTTATTCTGACTCTCTATGCTCTGAGTTCAAATCCTGCCAAGATCTACTTTACCTTTCATCCTTTCAGGACTGATAAGTATCAATGGTGTGGAGAAGGAAAAAATGCAGAAATGAACACCTGTTGATCTTCCTAAGAATAAAAAAATATTTTCTAAGCCTGCATGCATAAATGTGCAGATGCATTGAGCAACTTTGACTGATAGGGGTCCTGTTGGTGATAAACTGGGTAACAGATTAAGTCAAGTATTCAAGAAGTCAGAATGCAAAGACTCAGAACAAATACCACAAGGTACTTCATTCTATGCACAAAGAATTCAGCTAATCCACCCCACTGGACTGGGACTGATTTTACTGACCCCCAAAGGGAAGAGACATAAAAATCTAAACTCAGAGCATAGAAAACTGGCTGTATGGTAAGAAGCTTGCTTCCCAACCACATGTTTCTGGTTTCAGTTCCACTGTGTGGCACCTGGGCAAGTACCTTCTACTACAGTCACAGGCCAACCAAAGCCTTGTGAGTGGATGGAAACTGAAAGCAGTTCTGGCGTTGAAATTATTCCATGCCCTTATTGAAACTTTAATATAAATTAACCATTATGGTATTTTAGTATGCTGGCCACTGATAAATTCATTAAGTAATGACTTTATCCTTATTACATATAAAAATAATTATTAATTCACTCCTATAATATATTCACTGTGCAACTATTTGGAGTAAAGAACCACATGGTTGAAATAGATGCTGGGATTTTGAAATTTGTGAATACATGCGAAATGCATGTATATTGTGCATGCTAATGGTAGTATGTACTCTTACTCTTTTACTTGTTTCAGTTATTTGACTGTGGCCATGCTGGAGCACTGCCTTTAGTCGAGCAAATTGACCCCAGGACTTATTCTTTGTAAGCCTAGTACTTATTTTATTGGCCTCTTTTGCCAAACCGATAAGTTACGGAGAGGTAAACATACCAGCATCGGTTGTCAAGCGATGTTGGGGGTACAAACACAGACACACAAACATATACACACACACACACACACACATACACACATATATATATATTATATATATATATAGTATATATATATATATATATTATATATATATATATATATATATATATATAAATATATATATATATATAGTATATAAATAAATGGGGCTGGCAATATATATACTGAACTTTACAGAAGTTCCTACCGTTAATCGGCTATATTTACATACCGAATTCTACCAGTAAATAATTGTTGGTTCTTTTAAAAACCATTATAGAAATTATTTTCTCTTATTATTATTATTATATATATATATATACATATATACGACGGGCTTCTTTCAGTTTCTGTCTACCAAATCCACTCACAAGGCTTTGGTCAGTTCGAGGCTATTGTGGAAGACACTTACCCAAAGTGCCATGCAGTGGTAATGAACCCGGAACCATGTGGTTAGTAAGCAAGCTACTTAGCACACAGCCACTCCTGCACCTATGTATGTATTTCTCATTTTATTTACATTAAGTGTTTACCACTGATGATCAGAAACAGTTTTAATAACTCAAACTGTGATATCTATAGATATGGTATTATCCAAAATATTCTATAAATCCTTGCTGTCTACTTCCCTCACTTACAAACTTGTGGTAGTGGAGTAAAAATTTTTAGTGGTTCATGAACCATTTGGGGTCTATCTCTAGCAGACTGGTGTTGAAATTATTCAATGCTCTTATTGAAACTTTATATATATGTATGTATGTGTGTATCTGTGTGTATGAACCGTTGTGCATGCATCTGTCCCCCACTGTTTGACGACCAGTATTGGTTTGTGTACGTCCTAGTAACTTAGCTCCGGTATGGTCATAGTCCAATGACAAAAACAAGTAAAATATAAAGGATAAAAAAAGATATAAATTATTTTTTTATTCTTTTATTCTTTTACTTGTTTCAGTCATTTGACTGCGGCCATGCTGGAGCAAATCCTAAAAGGTTTTAAGTTGGAGAGATCACCTCCTAGTACTTATTCAATTAGTCTCTCTTTTACAGAACTGCTAAGTTATGGGGACATAGGCACACCAGCATTGGTTGTCAAGCAATAGTGGAGTAGGATGGAGGTGAGGGACAAACACAGATACACACATGTAAATATATGCGCGCACACACACACACACACACACACACACACATATACACATACAATAGGCTTCTTTCAGTTTCTCTCTACTAAATCCACTCACAAGGCTTTGGTTGGCCTGAGGCTATAGTAGAAAACACTTGCTGAAGGTACCACACAAGGAACTGAACCCGGAGCCATGTGGCTGGGAAGCAAACTTCTTACCACACAAACCTGCCTTCAGAAATTATGAGTTTGCCAAAAAATTTTGTCCACATTACTCTTTACTCTTTACACTTTTACTTGTTTCAGTCATTTGACTGCGGCCATGCTGGAGCACCGCCTTTAGTCGAGCAAATCGACCCCGGGACTTATTCTTTGTAAGCCCAGTACTTATTCTATCGGTCTCTTTTTTGCTGAACCGCTAAGTGACGAGGACGTAAACACACCAGCATCGGTTGTCAAGCAATGCTAGGGGGACAAATACAGACACACAATCACACACACACACACACATATATATATATATATATATATAATATATATATATATATATACATATTATCGACAGGCTTCTTTCAGTTTCCGTCTACCAAATCCACTCACAAGGCGTTGGTCGGCCCGGGGCTATAGCAGAAGACACTTGCCCAAGATGCCACGCAGTGGGACTGAACCCGCAACCATGTGGCTGGTTAGCAAGCTACTTACCACACAGCCACTCCTATGCCTATTAAAAAAAATTAACTGAAATTTTAATATATTAAGATTCAATATCAAACAAAGTGAAAAGCTGCAGCAGAGCTAAATCCATCCCACGTCACATTATAAATAAATATAAAAGACTGTCTTGGGAACAAGAAACACTTAATGCACTTATAACGAGATGCCTCCAATTGAACTAAAAACAAGAGACAAAACCACATCAAGTGAGGAACCCAAAACAAGCAGCAAAACCATACTGAGTGATGTACGGAAACTAGAAATATTTTATTATTTATTTAACCAACTCATTGATGGTGTTTAAAGTGATATAAAATTACTGTATTACTATATTTGGTGCTTTAAAAAATTTTCACTGTGTTAAATCTCATCTGTGAGAATGTAAAATATATATAAAACAGCCATCTGCGCATCATACTTAATGTAAATACATCACTGAAAAGCAATTTACTGCATTATTCATCCAGAAATAACATCTCTTGAACATGTGCTGTGTTTAAAAGCAATATATATAATAGAAATGAAAATCGTCCTAGTAGAGGATAGCAAGAATGTCAGATGTATTTTGGTATAGTTGGGCCTTATCAACAGCGTTTACTCAGAGATAGCCACATGCTTAGACAAAACTTGTTAACTCTGGTATTTAGGAAGACACTGAATAAAACATTCACTTGTAGTGCAAAATAGCTGCCTAGATGAATAAAATCTTGTTATATGCAGTAGAAGTAGTATTAAAATAAAATAACCATTTGTGTACCATACTTAACGTAAATACATC
>NC_043004.1:70528556-70541056 GCF_006345805.1 Octopus sinensis
TTATGATGATAATGGTGGTGGTGATCTTGTTTTTAAGTTTCAGGTTAGCTCAGATAAATGAAGCCTATAATCAAAAAAGTGTTCCAGTCATGACGATCCTGTTTTTTTTTTTTTTGTTTTCCCAAATACAGTGAACCTAGGACCACTTTATTCGATGTCACCCTTCTCTTTTTAAAGAAAACTGTTAAGTATCACAGGATTTGGCTGCTATTTTTCGATGGGTTGATCAACCCTGTGGAATTTTTTCTTGTGCTCGTGGTGATATTATGACTGCTAGAGATGATGTTGATTAATGATGAAGACGATGGTGATGATGGTGATGATGTTGTTGTTGTTGGCGGTGGTGGTGGTGGTGGTGGTGGTGGTTGGTGGCCACTTTTGTTTTCCTTATTTGTTTGTTAGGCGCAATTAATTGACCCCCACCACAGGTCCCTCCCTAAATGCATTATATGAACTGTATGTCATGTGATTACCTAATTCTCCATGACACATAGCACTCATATACATTAGCCAATTTGAGATATACTTAACATTTCTGACTCAGTGCCACTAACACTAATCTACGGCCAAATGTTCTATATATTTATATATTTATATCTATGTGTGTGTGTGTAATTCAAATATACATATATATATATATATATATATATATATATATATATATACACACTCACATTTGCATATGATATATATGAATATGATATTTATATATATATATATACATATATCTATCTATCTATCTATATCTATATCTGTCTATCTATCTATCTATCTCTCCCTCACTCTCTCTCTCTCTCTCTCTATATATATATATATATATATGTACACACATATATATATGCATGCATGCATGTATGTATGTATGTATGTATGTATGTATGTATGTATGTATGTATGTATAAAAGCATTGGAGCTTGGCACAGTCCCCTGTCTCATTGGCTCCTGTCAAACCGTCCAACCCATGCCAGCATGGAAAACAGCTGTTAAACAATGATGACAATGATACATGTATGTGTCATTCATATATGTATATCACTGAACATGAAAACAAACATTAACATATACATACATACATACAAACATACATGTATATATATGTATACATATATATATATATATATATATCATCATCATCATCATCATCATCGTTTAACGTTCATTTTCCATGCTAGCATGGGTTGGACGGTTTTTACTGAGGGCTTGCAACCAGATAGCTGCACCAGGCTCCAGTCTTGATCTGGCAGAGTTTCTACAGCTGGATGCCCTTCCTAATGCCAACCACTCCGAGAGTGTAGTGGGTGCTTTTTACGTGCCACCTGCACGGGGCCAGTCAGGCGGTGCTGGCAATGTTACACGTGCCACCGACACAGGTGCCAGTGAAGCAATGTTGGTAACGATCATGCTCGAATGGTGCCCTTTTATGTGTCATGGGTATGGAAGCCAGTTGGCTGTTCTGGCAACGATCACGCTCAGATGGTGTTCTTGGCACCCTACTAGCACAGGCATAAGTGCCAGTAAGGCGATGCTGGTAACGATCATACTCGAATAGCTTCTCTGTCAATGATCACCATCGTATGGTGCTCTTTGCACCCCGCTAGCATGGATGCCAGTCATTGAAATGATTTTGATTTTTAATTGATAAAAGAAGTTATATCATAAGAGATGGTCAAAAAATGTTACTGCCAAAATAAAGAATTTCTGCATGTTGGAGGATGCACCAGTACTTGTATCCAATAGCAGATGGTTATAGTGAGCTTAACAAAGTTCCTGATTTGGCTAGATTTAATACAAACGAGTGAGTTAATAAACATCAGTTTATCTGCTACTCAAATGGTCAGACAAAAGACAAGATCTGGATATCTAATCTACCTCTGTGTGAAAAGTCTGGCTGCATCTGAAAAAATATATATTATGAAACAAAATTAAACACTAAATTTATTACACAAATCTGTTACCACCACGACAGTCAACTATTTGACGCTGAACACGAGTTTGATGTTGAATACATCCACGAATTTTCTGCTCAGATAGCTCTTCCCAAGACTGCAAGACGGCTTCGTGCAATTCGTGCCTCGTTGTAGGGTTTTTCAGTTCAACTAATTTGTTCACCTCGCCTGCGAGCTATCTAAAGTTAATAATGATTCTGCTAATTCCACGTGTAAATATGTGTTGAATAGAGCTCACTGAATATATATATATATATGTATATATAGAATATACACACACACACATATATATACATGTATGTATGTATGTATGTATGTATGTATATATGTACATACGTATGAGTGTGTGTGTGTGTGTGTATATATATATATAGCATTTTTTAAAATTAACTCTACTGTAAATGAGTTACTGTCTACCTTACACTCCAAGTATTGCTTGAATAATAATAATAATAATAATAATAATAACAATAATAATAATAATAATAATAATAATATGCAGTACCAGGCAGTGGCTCTCATGGCTTCGGATCTTAACTGATTGGAAGTGTTATCATGTACATTGTTTTGTCTTGGTATAAAAGATGGGCTACAGCAAATATTCTGCTCAATACCACAGATTTGCTTGTCAGTTGTTTGACCTTAACCAGTTGAGCATATCCCTTAGTGGCTGATGATATGTGCATCTCTGATCACGAGCAGAAGTAGTGGGGGAGCATCATAGCCATGTGTTGAGAGGGATTCTTTGGGGTTTGAATAATTCACCTCTGAAAACATGGGTGGTTCTTTCAACATCCTTAAACAACCCTTATTCAGGGACCTTTTGAGCGGGATGGGCTACTCAACCTGAAGAAAATTCTAACTGGGCCCCACCTGCAAGGTCATGTGCTGTTTAACTTGATATGAGATCACCATGTCGCGCACATTTGGTTGTGATGCATGTGCCTGGTGTACCCTTATCAGACGGGTAGTCATGATGGGTATATTGGGCTTCGTATATTTTACCCCAGTGTCACTTTGATGGCATGAACTGCTCTCTCAACTCTCTCTAATAATAATAATAATAATAATAATAATAATAATAATAATAATAATAATAATTATAATAATAATAATAATTGTCATCATCATCGTCATCATCATCATCATCATCATCATCACTATCATCATCAGTCAACATCTGCTTTCCATGCTGGCATGGGTTGGACAGTTTGACATGGGGCTGGCTAGCAGGGAGCTGCCCAGACTCTAATTGTCTGTTGTGGCGTAGTATCCATGGCTTGATGCCCTTCTTAATGCCAACCACTTAACAAAGTGTGCTGGGTGTGTTTTATGTGCTGGTGGCACATGTTAAAATGAATAAATTATTCCTCTCCCCACAAAAAAAATATGCTTTGTGCATTACAAAAACAATACTATTCTAGGAGAGTGTTGAACAGCATATGGCTAGATGTTTCATCAGTTACCAAATATTGTAAGTACTACTAATTAAGCTTATAGCCAGGCTAGTGAAACTGGCAGTAATTGATTTGCTTTGAAACTTTGTTCCATATCAATGCATATATTTACTCCATGGATGCATTTTCTCTTTTTATTATTTTATGTTATAACTTATGATAAATTTACTGTTCTATCCAGAAACCACATGATGGGATTTTTCAGTCATAATTGTCCTAAAACTGAATGACTGGCAATATATCAAGTCCAGTAGAGTGCTCTTCATAAATAAGGCCTACAGCACAAGCATGGAAGGTTATCCCTTTGATCATTAGGTAAAACAAAATACATGAAAAACCTCCATCAAATACATATCTGTTTCTTTATTACCCACAAGGGGCTAAACATAGAGGGGACAAACGGATTAAGTCGATTACATCGACCCCCAGTGTGTAACTGGTACTTATTTAATCAACCCTGAAAGGATGAAAGGCAAAGTCAACCTTGGCGGAATTTGAACTCAGAACGTAACGGCAGACGAAATACGGCTATGCATTTCGCCTGGTGTGCTAACAATTCTGCCAGCTCGCCGCCTTCAAATACATATCATTTATAAAGACTTTTAGAGAAAATGGAGCGCATTACTAAGCACATGCGATGGAAGGCTTTCTTCTTTGAAACCAAAAATATTCTCATATCTATAGAACAGAATAACATATAAAATAAGGACTAGTTCCTCAAAAGTACCGACTTCGAAATTTTTGAAGCTGACCTGTTACACCTTGCAACTAACATGAAATTCAGAACATACCAAGAATTGATATATAAAAGAGTAATGAATAGCTCTAACTCTCACGTATTCTCAAACAAAAGTAGTTACCTGTCTGAAATAGGCTTCTCCAAATATAAGCAAGTACGAAATATCAATATTGACACAAAATAGAATTATAATGATATTAGTACCAAGGCTACAGACATAACTATGAAAATAAGATTAGATAAGCAAGCCAAACAAGAAGCTTACATTACCATTAAGGATCACAATGATGATTTTAACATTAAAACACTAAATATAGACTAATTAACCTAGAAGAGACAGAAGTAGAATTAATTAGTAAGAAGATTATAAAGAAGATTAATGATAAAAATTAGGAAAGTGATCAATTTACAACAGCAGACGAGTAATAGTAACATATTAATAGATTGGGTCAAAAAGGTTACAAATAAAATGAATTCTAGATTTATATGATTTGATATTATCAGCTTCTACACATCTATAGACCTTTCTTGTCTTAAAAAGGCAATAGAATACACAGAAAGATATTGTGATATTGATGGGATTGACCTAGAGATAATCTTTCATGCTATGAGGCTTTGCTATTTGATAAAGACTTTCCCTAGGAGAAGAAATCTGATACTACAGTTACCTTTGATGATGGTATGCATGAGAAACATGGACTACCAACAAGAGCATTGAAACTAAATTAAGATCAACACAAAGAGACCATAGAAAGGAGAATGCTGAAGATTAACAAAACGGATAAGTGGAGAAACAACAGGATAAGAGTGGCAACAGATTTAACAGATATTATCTGGAATATATGAGTGTGTGTGTATGTGTGCACGCATGTGTGTGTGTGTGTGTGTGTATATATATATATATATTATATATATATATATATATACACACTGTGTGTTTGTGTGTCTGTGTTTGTCTCCCCAACATCGCTTGACAACCGATGCTGGTGTATTTACGTCCCCGTAACTTAGCGGCTCAGCAAAAGACACTGATAGAATAAGTACTAGGCTTGCAAAGAATAAGTTCTGGGGTCAATTTGCCCGACTAAAGGCGGTGCTCCAGCATGGCCACAGTCAAATGACTGAAACATGTAAAAGAGTAATATTATTTCTTCAAAAACATGTGACATAAACCTGAAAAAAATTTTGAGAAAGTCAGAACTGAAAAAATTACAGATAAAGGGGGAGAGCACCACACACGCGCACACACACACACACACACACACACACGTACACAATAAGTAGATAAAAAAATGAAATTTTATTGCATATTCATAATGCACAATACTTAAAAAATTTATCATTTTTGGTGCTCTAGTTAATTTTTGATTCTATTCTTCAGAAAATCCTAATTGGATATAATGTCTTGAGACAGACTACTCCAGAAGAAAGAACAGCGTGGTCATGCCTGGACTGGTCTTTGATCAAAGGTATGTGTACCTACCATATCAGGCTGACCTAGGTCTAAATGACTACTACTACTACTACTACTACCGATACTGCTGATGGTACTACTACCAATACTGCTTCTGTTTCTAATGCTGCTACTACTACTACTGTGTCAACAGGAATCTATACCCCAGGCAGAAATGAATGAAGGATAATTATATATTTAGTTAAATAAGAGAACATCTTTAACTAACAAATGTTTGTATATGCATATAGGTATATATGGACGTGTGCATATGTGAGAGCATGTGTGTGTGAGTGTATATATATGTGAGAGCATGTGTGTGTGAGTGTATATATATGTGAGAGCATGTGTGTGTGAGTGTATATATATGTGAGAGCATGTGTGTGTGAGTGTATATATATGTGAGAGCATGTGTGTGTGAGTGTATATATATGTGAGAGCATGTGTGTGTGAGAGCATGTGTGTGTGAGTGTATATATATGTGTGTGTGTGAGTGTGTACATGGCGTTTGTGTGTGTGTCTCGTGTGTGCATGCAGATGTGAAGCCAACCTCCTAAACATGTCGATTCCTTGTTTTCGAAGATTGATTTGTAGCTACCAGCAATTCATCACTTGACTAACTTCTTCAATAATAACAAGTAAACCACAAACAAAGTTTGTGGATTTCTATCACAGTATATCCATCAAGAATGATCTAATATATGTTATATATCACATATGACATAATACATACACACGCATAAACATATGAAAACATATATACCCACATATATAAAGTCTAACAGGATATATAATATACTATACATATACTATATATAATCATATACTACACATGTATATACACGATGTAATGTATATAACAATGTATGTATGTATGTATAACAGGATATCAAATAATATAACAGAAACTAGACATTTGTAACATAGCATAAATATAATATATTGTTTATATAACTCTATACAATATTTACTGTATATATGATATAACAGTGTAAAACAATATGTATAAACTATCTAAAATATTTTAAACAAAAACAGTTTTTATCAGCTTCATTATAAAATGTTTGTTAAAGCTATAGCTGTAAGTCTATATACAAATTTCATCTCATACATTTAAGTCAGTCCAACAATTAATATTGTGAGTATATATATATGTATATATACATACATATGCACACAAACACACACACACACACACACACGCACATATATATACATGTTGTTGTTTGTTCCTTCTCAAGCCATGCCCGGCTCATAAGGGCTGGTTTCCCGGTTTCATTGGCATATAGGTTCCCCACATGGACGGGACGCCAGTCCATCGCAGATGTATATACACACTACACACATATATTTGTATGTATATATTGTATATATATATATGTATGTATGTATATGTGTATATTTGTATGTATATACACACATACATGCATACATATATATATGTGTGTGTGTGTGTGTGTATACATATGTATGTATATATATACATACAAATACATATATATATATACACATACATACATACACATATATACATACATATATATATTTACATATATATATATATATATATATGTGTGTGTGTGTATGTGTGTGTGTGTATATATGTATGTATGTATAAATATGTATATTTATGCTGTTAGTGGATCATATATCTGGAAAAGAAACACACTCTAGAGCGGGAAAACGTTAGAGCAGCAATGTATTTAGAGGAAGTTAATTACATGACTGGTCATAGTATGACCAATGGATTTTCATCCATAAAGCGCTTCGGAGCCTGGTACAGCTGTTGGCTCTCCAGATCTCAGTCAAATCTTCCAACCCATACCAGAATTGAAAACGGACATTAATCAGGGCTGATGATGATGATGATGATGATGATGATATATATATATATATATATATATTTATATATATATATGTGTGTGTGTGTGTGTGTGTATGCATATATATATATGTAAGTATGCATGTATATATTATAAGTGACATAATATATATTCAATATATAATATTGTATATTATTTTGGGTATGAAACCTAGCAGTCAAAGTTTGTATGATGATGTGTATTTAGTTCTTTAGTTTGTCTTGGCTATCACAACTAAATCCATGCTGGAGCAACACCATGATCATTAAATGTTTGTTTGTATTTTTTAAAATAAAACAAAGAAGTGAAAAAAAAATATAATTTAAAGAACAAAGAAAAGATACAAGAAAAGATTTCTTCAAAAATGTTAAGAAAATAACTTACACATCTTTCCTCATTCAAACAAGCCCAAGAAGAATAAGAAGAATATGATGTTGATGGTGATAATGAAGAGGGAAGAGATAAAGGAGAAGGGGGAAGATGACGAAGAGGAAGTTGAGACAAGTAGAAAAGGAGAAAATCACAAAATAGATAGAATCCTTACAGAGTTAAAGAAACTGAAATGCTACTGATGTTAAATGCTATAACTAATCCAAAGATGAAGTGAAAAGAAGAATAAAAAATAAAAAGAAGAAATAGCATGAAAAGGAATAAAAAAAAGTAAATAAATAGTAGTGAAATAAAAACAAAAATAAAAAGGAGCCAGCTGGTTTGTCTTTGACTGGTACATTCTAAAAACTGCCTCCTCTACACATACACACACATACACATGCATACAGCACCCGCATTCAACACACACACAGACACAACACACACACACACACACACACTGATGTATTCATTGACAGACATGTCTCACACAATGTCAGACAGACATGAGTTATAAGACACCCTCCACCACCACAAACCCCACAGAACTAACCCTCTCCCCCCAAAACACACACTTCCATCTTCCCTGCTCCTTGCATGAAAATGATAACTGACAATATTCAGAGCAATGAGCCAATGAGGATGGTCCTCTATATAGCCACTAGATCTGCATGAAATAGCAGCCAAATCCTGTTTATATCATACCTCAGAGTCTTAAATTACGAAAGGACTCAAGGACACATTGGTTAACATAATCTAAGGTACACTGCTTCAAATATAAACAGAATGGCCACGGTCAGCTGGTACATTCTTTGATCATTGGACTACTCATTTCAGATCTCACCTTGGGCTAAACAGCAACAACATACAGGGCCACAGGCATTGGGGTTTATTATGTATGTACATATTCTTTTATTCTTTTACTTCTACAAGGCATTTGACTATGGCCATACTGGAGCACCACCTCGAAGGGTTTTAGTCAAACGAATTGACCTCAGGACTGACTTATTTTTTTAAACCTAGTACTTATTCTATCAGTCTCTTTTGCTGAACTGCTAAATTACAAGGATGTAAACATACCAACACTGATTGTCAAGTGGTGATGGGGGGGACAAACACGACACAAAGATACATACATACATGCATACATACATATATATATAGACACTTGCCCAAGGTGCCACACAGTGGGACTGAACCTGGACCCATGTGGTTGGGAAGCAAGCTTCTTACCATACAGCCATACCTATTTATTACCCTTTTTTTTTCTTGACTTAGTTTACTTTTTATACCTGAGCCTTCCCACACTTCCTGCATAAAAAGTTTAGAAAGGAGCAATGAGAAAATTTTATTGAGGTATTAAATAACAATAAAGCTGGTCAGTTCAGTCCTCATTCCAGGTTATCATTCTAGATTACCTCTTAGGGCCTGTTTTTCACAGCAAATCTAAATATAGCTATATCTAAATATAGTGTGATTTCTACACACACACACATACACACATATATATCTATATCTATCTATCTATCTATATATATATATATATATATATATATATATATACATATGTATGTATAAATCAATAAATGGTGGGGTTGTGTTGACCGCACATGGAGAAATGATAGGCAAGGAAAAATTATAAAAAAGCAGAATGCTAAATTTAAGGAAAATGTTAATGAAAATGGGTGTATGGAAAATTTTGAAAAATTAATAAAATATATATATATTAATTCAAACCAGTTTTTGACACAATGTGACTTTTCAAGAATTGTAAGGTGAAAAGAAAAAATTTTTTTGTGTTTGAGGAGGGGGAAAAAAGAAAATTACATTGTTTTTTGCAAAAAAATAATAATAAACATATACAAAAAATTTTTTCTTTTCACCTTACAATTCTTGAAAAGTCACAGTGTTACGAAAACCGGTTTGAATTAATATATATATTATTAATTTTTCAAAATTTTCCATACACCCATTTTCATTAAAATTTTCCTTAAATTTAGCATTCTGCCTTATTATAATTTTTCCTTGCCTAAGTATGTATATATATATATATATATATATATATATGTGTGTGTGTGTGTGTGTGTGTGTGTGTGTGTGTGTATGTATGTGTATATATATATATATATATATATATATATATACATACAGGATGCAGTGAATAAACTATCATCTAAATAACACAAAAATGAAAATAACACTGACATCTCATTTTAACAGATATACTTACCAAGATTACATAAAAATATCTTGAAATATTAAAGAGTAAATATATTCAATAAAATCGCCATTGGTTTCAACCACAGCCTCCAGATGACTTCAGAGTCCCTTGTAACTCTTCTGGATGGTCTTTTTGTTTAAGTTGGCGAATTCTGTCATAATCCTTGCCCTCAGTTCATCTTTCATGTTGCAGGGAGTGTTGTTGGTCTCTCACTCAACTGCACCCCACACATAATAATCAGAGAGGTTGCAGTCTGAGGAGTTAGGTGAACAGATGTTAGGAGTGATGTGGTCGCAGAAATTATCTGTCAGCCATGACTGGATTCTCCTGCTTGTGTGGCATGGTGCAGGGTCCTGTTGCCAGACATAGGTTCTTTCAGAAGCTACCCTTTTGACCCAGGGCAGCACTACCTCCTCCAGGCACTTGATGTAGGCCTCCGTGTTGAGTCTGAGGCCACGTGGGAAGATGAATGGAGGCATAATGTCACCATCATTAGTGATCATTTCAAATACCATGATGTTGACTGGATGCTTGATTTTTATCATTCTCAGTACATGTCCTCATATTGCACTGTTCTCAGATTGACACCCAAACACTGAAACGTTTGCATTGTAGTTTCCAGCACAAATGCCAGGAAGTACAGCATGTTGTTTCCAAATTTCTGGCTGAGTGAATTGTGACAATGGTGTTGTTTTCCTCACAGATGGTGCCCAACTGATCCTACTATACTATGTAGTCAACAAAATCAAAATGCTTGGCATTGTGATTGGCACGAACTGATTAGATTTTAGGATCGATCCAGTACTAGGCAAGGATTCTGAACTATTTTTTCTTCTTTTTTTTACTTAATTTTTGTGAGCAGTTGGGTTTCTCGTTTGTAAGAGCAGTCAAGTTTATTTCAGATATTCTCATTTTAACTTTTTAAAAATCATCTCTGGCTAATCGTTGGTGTGCTGGCAGAATTGTTAGCATGCCAAGCGAAATGCTTAGTAGTATTTTGCCGTCACTCCATTCTGACTTCAAATTCTGCCGAGGTTGACTTTGCCTTTCATCCTTTCAGGAGTGATGAATTAAGTACCAGTGAAACATAGAGGCCAATGCAATCGACTCATCCCTTCCCCCAAAATGGCTGCCCTTGAGGCAAAATTTGAAACCATCATTATTGTCGTCATCGTCGTCGTCGTCGTCATCATCATCATTGGCAAAATCATTTACGTGCAGGACAAAATTCTTAGTGGCATTTTGTCTGTATTTATATTCCAAGTTCTAATTCCACCAAAGTTGACTTTTCCTTTCATCCTTTTAGGGTCAATAAAATAAGTACCAGTTTTTTTTTACTGGAGTCAATGTAATCAACTACCCCCATCCCCTAGAATTTCAAGCCCTATTATTATCGCCCTGGTGGCAAATAAATGAAATCATTATTATTATTGTTCATGAAAGTAAGGCAGTGAACTGACAGAATCATTAGCACGCCAGGTAAAATGCTTAGTGGCATTTCATCTGCTGCAATGTTCTGGGTTCAAATTCTGCCGAGATCAACTTTGCCCTTCATCCTTTCATGGTCAATAAATTAAGTACAAATGCAACACTGGGATCAATGAAATCGACTATCCCTTTCCCCAAATTTCAGGCCCTGTGCCTATAGTAGAAAGGGTTATTATTCATGAAAGTATGGTGTGATGTGAGGGAGATCAGGTAGCTACTTTTAGCATGTCAGGCAACTATGAACAGGCTCCCTCATTACATGAGGTTAGCTGTCAATACTTTGGTAATTAATTTAGCTTTACTCTTAGCTAACGAACCCCAAGCCCAACCCAAGCTTGTTCAGACAACAGCAAGACCAGACAATCAACCAAGCAAGGGAAGCCAGCCAACCATAAATCTTCACAGTGGATTGGTCAGGCAGCATGGAAGGAGGAGGAGGAGGAAGTAAGCCCTAAAAAGGGTAAGTTACAGTTGCATATACCCCATCCCATTCCAACCCATTGTAACAAAGAAAAAATATAAAAATCAAATAAAGAATTTGATGTGGGAGGAAGAGATGAAGGGAAAGTTGGTGGCGTGGGGGTAAGAAAGTTGAGATTGTTTCTGTTTGGTGTTCTGTTTTTTTTTTATGTTTTGTTATTTTTATTTTTGGTTTGATATTTTCTGTTTTGTTGATTTTTGTTTTTGTGTATGTAGGAACAGAAAGGTGGATTTTCCCCAAATAGTTGGTTTTCCCCCCCAATAAAAAGTGAAACATTTTTTAAAAATCATAACGGAAAGATTATTAAGTATTGTTTCAGTTAAAATTAAGGAAAATAATTAACAAAATTAAATGAAAAATATTTTTAATATATAAAAAAGAAATAAAGTGAAATGAAAAGAAAATAAGGTACTACTACCACAAACAAGACCGCTACCACCACCACGACCGCTACCACCAACACGACCACTACCACCAGCACTAC
>NC_043004.1:70546056-70591056 GCF_006345805.1 Octopus sinensis
TCATAAAATAAAGTATAAACATATCATTGAATAATGATGCATGCATCATCATCATCATCATCTCTTTAATGTCTACTTTTCCATGCTTGCATGGGTCAGATGGACTTTGTTGAAGCAGATTTTCTAAAGCTGGATGCCCTCCCAGTCACTAACCCTGTTTCCTAGTATGGTAGTATTTCCCCCATGGCTGGACATGTTTCTACAGAAGTTTGGAAATGAAGGACATTGCTTGTATGAAGGGGACACTCATTTAAAACAGTCATGCAAAATCAAGACAAGACACATCAATTCACACACAAGTAAGCACTCACACACAAGCAGACACACACACACACACACACATGCGCGCACACACACACAGACACACACACACACACACACACACACACACACATGCGCGCACACGCACACACACACAGACACACACACACACACACACATATAAAGATGCTTTTGGTCATGAATTACCTTGGAATTACACCTAGAAAGTTCCCCCCTGTGGCACAAGTCTGGGCAAGGTCACTTATGAAAGACCAGCACTCACCCATGCATGCTACCGATGCTATCCAAAGGAAGGGCAAAGGCTGATACAGCTTGGCACCAGTGATGTCATAACTCATTTTCACAGCTGAGTGAACTGGAACGACATGAAATAAAATATCTTGCTCAAGAACACAACACACAACCTGCTCCAAGAATCGAACTCACTACCTCATGATTATGACTTTGATGCTAACCAATAATATTCTTTCAGTTTCTGTTCACTAAATCCGCTCAGAAAGCTTTGGTCAGCTACAAAGCCATAATAGAAGACACTTGCCCAAGGTGCCATGCAGTGGGACTCAACCTGAGACCATGTTTGAGAAGCAAACTTCTTACCACAGAACCACTGGAAATTACAAAAGAAAAGAAAAGCAAAAATTAATGAGAAGCTACCCTAAGAAACATAGATATAGGTATGGCTGTTTGGTTAAGAAGCTTTTTTGTAATCATGGGGTTTCAAGTTCAGTCCCACTGCATGGCACCTTTGGCAAGTGTCTTCTACTATAGCTCCAACCAACCAATCAATGCTTTGTGAATGGATTTGGTAGAGTAAAACTGAAAGAAACCCATCATATATGTAGTGGAGGCACATGGCTTAGTGGTTAGGGTGTTGCACTCATGATCATAAGATTGTGGTTTCAATACTTGGACTGGGCAACACATTGTGTTCTTGAGCAAAACACTTTATTTCATGTGGCTCCAATCCACTCAGCTGAGTAATCTTGTGATGGACTAGCATTCCATCAATGTGCAGACATAGTAAGAAACTTGCTTCCCAACCACATGGATCCAGGTTCAGTCCCACTGTGCGACACCTTGGACAAGTGTCTTCTACTATAGCCTTGGGCTGACCAAAGCCTTGTGAGTGGATTTGGTAGATGGAAACTGAAAGAAGCCTGTCGTATATATATATATATATATATATTATGTGTGTGTGTGCACATTGGTTATTTGTGCCTGTGTTTGTCCCCCTCACCATTGCTTGGTGTTGGCGTGCTTATGTCCACGTCACGTAGCGGTTCGGCAAAAGAGACCGATAGAATAAGTACTAGGCTTACAAAGAATAAGTCTTGGGGTCGATTTGTTCAATTAAGGGTGCTGCTCCAGCATGGCCACAGTCAAATGACTGAAACAGGTAAAAGAATAAAAGAATGCCATGGAAACCAGGAAATCAGGAAACTGGAAAACCGGCCCTTATTAGACAATATGACTCAAGAAGGAAAATTCTACTTTGCTTACTTACATCGTATATTATATGCGTATGTATATACATGTATGTGTGAGTGTGTGTGTGTGTGTGTGTGTGTGTGTGTGTGTGTCTTTGTGTTTGTGTTTGCCCAACACCAACACACTGTTTGACAACCTGCGTTGGTGAGTTCGAACTTGTGGAAGAGGTAGACCCAGGAAGACCTGGGATGAGGTGGTGAAGCATGACTTTTGAACATTAGGCCTCACTGATGCAATGACTAGTAACTGGGACCTTTGGAAATATGCTATGTTTGAGAAGACTGGGCAAGCCCAAGTGAGACCCTGACCTCATGGCCTATGCCAGGTGTGTAACCAGCACACTTATGCGTACCTTTCCTTCATTGGACACTAAACTCTGCTTGCGAAGACCTGTTGAGGCAAGTGAAATCGAAATCGAAATCAAATTCGATGACTGGCATCCATGCTAGTGGAGTGCTACAAGCTGGCCTCCATGCCAGTGGCACATAAAAAGCACCATTCGAGCGTGATTGTTACCTGCGACACCTTACTGGCACTTTTGCTGGTGGCACGTGAAAAAACATTCGAGCAAGGTTGTTGCGAGTGCTGCTGGACTGGCTCCTGTGCAGGTGACACATAAAAAGCACCATTTGAGCATGGCCATTGCCAGTACCGCCTGACTGGCCCTCGTGTCGGTGGCACGTAAAAGCACCCTCTACACTCTTGGAGTGGTTGGCATTAGGAAGGGCATCCAGCTATAGAAACTCTGCCAGATCAGAGTGGAGTCTGGTGCAGCCATCTGGTTCACCAGACCTCTGTCAAATCGTCCGACCCATGCTAGCATGGAAAGCAGACATTAAACGATGATGATGATGATGTAACCTAATAGTTTAGCAAACAGTGACCAATAGAATAAGTACTAGGCTTTAAAAAAAAGAAGTACTGGTGCCAATTTGCTTGACAGGAGGACAGGAGGACAGGAGGGAGGGAGGACGGGAGGGCAGGAGGACGGGAGGGAGGGAGGACAGGAGGACGGGAGGGAGGGATAGATAGATAGATAGATAGATAGATAGATAGATAGATATAAATCAAGAGAGAGAGAGAGAAAGCCAAAAGAGAAAGAAAGACACCGGTGCAACCAAAATTGAAAGTACGAGTTAAGAGGAGTGTAAGAAATGTGTTGAAAAGTGAGGTGTAATAGAAAAAGTAGATGTGGTTGTGCGATGACTCTGAGCAGTGATTATTGTATAGAATGGTTCCATGGTTATAATTACATTTCCAGACAGAACAAACCTAAGTCAGCAGCTATGGCTAACTTATAGAAGATAAATCTATATTGGATTTCATACTGTTTGCTGTGAAAATTTATTTATATTTTTAATGGTTTAGTCAGGGGAGACAGAACAGCACCCATAACTCTTTTTAGGGTATTTGCGGGGAGGCTCCTAGATTGTTGAGATGAAGGGAGGAAGCTGCTTTCAGGATCAGGTATTCAGTCATTCTCAGCCTGGAGACTTAACCCTGATTGTTTTGCAAGAAAATGGATTCTGCTTATACCCCAACCCACAAAAAAAAAAAAAAAAAATCAGGTGAGAAAGTGAACAATGGATTATAAATGGTAAATTGACAGAATTGCTTATGTCAGAAAGAAAACTTTAAGATATTTGTTGTGATTCTCTGTTCTCTCAGTTCAAATTCCACACAGGTCAACTTTGCATGTCGTTCTTTTGGGGATCAATAAAAAGAAAGAATTCAGAATAATGGATTGGTGCTATAAGGATGTTGGACCAGTGTTTGCAGTCTTTGAGTTTCAAGTCAAATCCTAGTAGTGATGCTGGCAGTAGTAACAGTGGTAGGAGGGGGGAGGGAAGAAGTAAGGCAGAGGAGAGGGAGTGAAACAGAGAAGGGGAGAGGGGGAAAAGTGAGGTAAAAAAGGAAGAGGAGGGAGAGAAAAAGGAGGAAGAGCAGAAAGGAGAGGAAGAGGAGGAAGAGCAGAAAGGAGAGGGAGAAATGTGGCAGAGGAAGAGGAAGAAGAGGAGAATGGGAATTGAGACAGGGGAATTGAAGAGGAAGAGGAGAGGGGGAAATGAGGCAGAGGAAGAGGAGGAAGAAGAGGAGAGGGGAAAGAGAAGGCAGAGAAGGGGAAGGGAGGAGAGGGTGAGAAGTGAATCGGAGGAGGACCATGTTGATGACAAGAACAATGCACCACAACAGAATCACCCCAATTCTTGGGAGTCTGTAATTAGCTGCCATTCTGCCATTAGTTGAGCTTCAGTGGTGGCTGGCATTCGTTAGAGGAACACTGAAGCCTTATTTGTAAAGATATGTTAAACATAAAATGCCAGATAGATTTACGGCTGTTTAATTCCACATAAACAGTCACCTTTGTTAAAGGAAGCAAGTGTTAGCCGTTCTTCTTTTAGATTAACTTCCCCTTGGGGGTATTGAGTTGAATGATATTTATTGGGGGTTAGTATTCGGATTTGTGTGTGCGTGTGTGTGTGTGTATGTGTGTGTGAGTGTGTGTGTGTGTGCATGCGTGTGTGCGTGTATGTTGAATTGCTAATTTGTTTTGTTAGTTCCATGGTTCCATACCATAATTTATGGAGTTGAGGAAGCAGGCCAAAAAAAAAAAAGAAGGACCAACTAAAAGCAAAAACTAAAACAATCCCTTCAAATTAAAATCTTGCCTGATGGAATTACATCTTACCGTTTTTTCCTGCTAATTCCATTTTTGTCTTTCTTTTATATTTTTTAATTTTCTTT
Source organism: Octopus sinensis (assembly GCF_006345805.1). Classification (NCBI taxonomy): domain Eukaryota; kingdom Metazoa; phylum Mollusca; class Cephalopoda; order Octopoda; family Octopodidae; genus Octopus; species Octopus sinensis. Next base: position 70,550,572 of record NC_043004.1, read on the forward strand.
TTCCACTTTTACCTGATGTGGGTAAGTAGCTTGGCTTAGAACAAGCATAAGAAGGGAGAAAATATTTCAATGATTGCTTTTAGATAATGACAAAAAGTGTGTTTTTTTAAATAAAAAACCAATAAAATAGTAGAGCAGAACTTGATGAAATAGAAGGGGGAAATGTTTAAATTTATTTATTTATTTATTTATTTATTTATATAAAGATTTAAGTATGTCTCTTGAGACAACAACCAGTTCTACACCTATGAAGTTCTCCAAGATGCAAGCCTAAAAAATTTATGTATGTATATATATATATATATATATATATGTATATATACACACACACATACACACACTCACACACACACACATGCACGCACACACATAAATGCATACATACATATATATATATATATATATATATATATATATATATATATATATATATATATATATATATATATATATATATATATATATATGTATATATATATAATATAAAATATAAATTAGAGATAAAACCATTATTATGCAACTCAAACAGTGATAGACTACTGGAGTTATACTCCCTAATATTATATATGTATATATATATATATATATACATATACATTCATACATACATACATACATACATAAACACCAATGCACACACATACACATATATATAGTAATAATAATAATAATAATAATAATAATAATAATAATAATAATAATAATAATAATAATAATATTATCATATTATCTCTAGCTGCCCAGTCCTGGCTAAGAAGGAATATATTCACAGACATGACAGAGTTGGAACCTACATACATTGGAAGCTATGCCAACATTATGGAATAACAACAGAAAAAAGATGGTATAGGCACACACCAGAAAAGGTCACAGAAAACAAGAAAACAACCATACTCTGGGATATGCCGATACACACAGATAGAGAAATTAAGGCCAACAGGCCAGATATAGTTGTCAGAGATCATGAAGAAAAAAATACTTTCTAATTGATGTATCAATACCGGTAGATGACAACGTGTCTCTAAAAGAAATGGAGAAACTCTCAAAATACAAAGACCTGGAAATAGAGGTAACCAGAATGTGGAATCTGAAAACAGAAACAATTCCTATCATAGTTGGTGCATTAGGCATGATAAAAAAATATTCAGACAAATACATAACAAAAACACCAGGACTTACAAACACATATAACATACAGAAAATTGCACTACTAGGCACTGCACACATCCTACGCAGAACACTTTCCATACAATAACCATCAGAGCATCACAACAAATCACAGCACATACCCAAGGCACACAGAGCTGAGCTCGGTAGTGAAGTGAAAGCACGCTATAAAAATAAAACTACTGAATAATAATAATATTAATAATATATATATATATATATATATATATATATATATAGTGAGAGAGAGAGAGAGAGAGAGAGAGAGGGAGAGAGAAAGAGAGAAAGAGAGAGAGACAGACAGACAGACAGACAGAGACAGATTGGCATGCATTCCTGTCTTCCAACCATCAAACTTTCTGAAGAGCTCAAGTTTTAACTGTTTTGACTTCTACTTTCTTAATCTCTCATTAAATGTCAAGCTAATAATTACACCTCGTTTACACCATGTTTTCTATATAGCTGTTCATGTCCTCAATTTTGAATACACACGCGCACACACACACACACACACACAAACATACACACACATCTGTGTCTGCATGAATGTGTGCATGTATGTATGTCTGTTTTGATTTTCACTTGGAATCTCCTTCGCTTCACTCAACTCAGTAATATCCTAAACATTCAAGGAATTATTCAGAACAATGTGGAAACCAATATTTGTTCTTGATACATGAATTAATTTTTAATCTTGAGGCTTTTATCGTTGCATTAAATCTTGGAATGGTAAAGTAATTAACATTAAAGCTAATTTCTATTGCAATGGCATTCAGTAAACTTAATTTGAATAAACTACTTTTACTTACTCACCTGCAAGGTGCATTCAAAAAGTATTCAACTTTATTTTTCCCAACCAAAACTAATGCTGCCTGGGCAAAGCCCTTTTGATGGAAAGGGATGTCATCCTTCCAGCGCATGTGTAAAAATTTTCACACCACTAGGCCATGTCATTTCCCAGCCATTACAAATTTTCACATGAGATGACCAAACGGGTCAAGCAGAGACCATAAACTCATATCTCACCACCAGGGATGATTGTTTCCATGAAGTCTGGGTCCTGGTTTACACAATCCAGCAGGTTCTGAGCGATTTCTATGTGGAGTTGCTTCTGCTTCTGTCAGCACCTTGGAAGTGATTCTTGCTGACACTCTCCTCATGCACTAATCTTCTGTTTAAATGAAATGCACTGATTCTGTGCTTATTTCCACTTTGAAAACAATTTTCTGGATTGTTACACAATGGTCTTCCATGATTATTTGCTGGACCTTCTCAACTGGTTCCTCGTTTCAGTTTGTGGATGGCCTGCCTGAGCGTGCATTGCTCTCCACTGAGTTGCAGCCATAACTGAAGTGGTTGTACCACTCTGTGATCTGAGTTTTGCCCATGACATCATTGCCAAAGGCTTACTGAATCTTCTGGATGATTTGAGCTTGTGAATCCTCAAGCTTTTGGCAAAACTTGATGCAATATTTCTGCTTGATGCATTCAGTGACAATGAAAATCTGACAAGCATGCACTACACATCTATTCTAGGGCATAACAGCCAGGAACTGACATGACCTACAGACATGAAAATTTTCACACAAGCACCGGAAGGGTGGTATCACTTCCTATCCAAAGGATTTTACACACGTGGCATTAGCTTTGGCAGAAAAAAAATGACATTTGATACTTCATGAACACACCTTGTATTCTAGTTCATTCTTAGTTTTGACAACAAAATGACAGGTAATATTTGTAGTAATGTTGAGATGCAGAATTTAATGCTTAGCAGGAGTTAAGATAATACTCAACCTGCTACATTCTTATTTCAAATCCCATGAAGGGGGTCAACATAGTCTTTCATCCCTCTGAGGGGTTGATGGAATAATGAATAAATAACAGTAAGGTCAATTCAATTAACAGCAACAAAGCATTTTACTGTGAAAATTAACCATTTACCACATCAAAAAAATCAATTATATCAAACAAAAGAGCTTATATACCAATGCTTTTTCGATCTTTTAAAGATGACAGTATGCTTTCCTTTCACTAAAATTAAGACAACATATAAATAAACTTAATTTTTAATTAAATATTGTAAATATACACTAAGAGATGTTAGACCTGCTAGAAATAAGAAACAAAACTCCCTCAAATCACATTCTGTCATCATCAGTGATGTTTTTATATTCATGTTTTTCAAGCTAGTTTGTGATGGAATAAATCTTCTGGGGCCTGTGTTTTATGGCTGGCTGCACTTCCTGACACCAGATTTTAATTGTTTACAAGTAAGGTGTTTTATGTCACATTTTTGTGGTCAAATTGCTGAGTTGTGTATGTCCCACATTGTTTATGTGGGAGATAAACAACATCTCCATTGTCCAAGTGATCCCAGTGTGAAAACACACGATAACATACACAGACGGGCATGTGGTGGAGTGCATGCATGTATTTTTGCATATTCATTGATATACATGGTGGAAGTTGACTCATGATGCTACTTAATGAGAAAGTAAGTTATGAATTTTCTAAGGCTTGTGGTGCATTTGGAAAGCTTGAACTGAGGCTGTGGCCACAATCAGATATCAAAGAAGAAATGAATGTTGAGGTGTATTAAGCATGTTTCTTAACTATGCTGTTGTATGGATGCAAGACCTCGACAACCTACTGCAGATATATCAAACATCAAGAGCAATTCTACAAGCAATGCTTGCATGGTATCCTGAAGATTTCAGGGCAGTCTCATGTACTTCACACAAGAGTATTGCAGCTGGCAAAAATGAAAAGCATCACAACCATGATTATGTATGAAGCACCAACTTAGATTAATACACATGCATGTACACTTACACACACACACACACACACACACACACATACATACATCATCATCATCTTCATAATTTGATGCCTGTTTTCCATGCTGGCATGTGCTAGATGGCCTGACAGGAATCAGTTAACCAGAGAGTTGCACCAGGCTCCAGTCATCTGTTTTGGCTTTGTTCTGACAGTTGCATGCCCTTCCTAATGCCAGCCACTTTACAGATTGTACTGGGTGTTTTTTTTTTCGTGTGTTAATGGTATATATATGCATAGGTGCAGAAATGGTTGTATGGTAAGAATCTTGCTTCCCAATCACAGGTTCTGGGTTCAGTCCCACTGTGTTGCGCCTTTGGCAAGTGTCTCCTTGGGTTAACCAAAGCCTTGCAAGTGGATTTGGTAGACAGAAACTGAAAGAAGCCCATCATGTATGTGTGTGTGTGTGTGTGTGTGTTTGTACCCCCTCCATCGCTTGACAACCAATGTTGGTGTGTTTGCATCCCCGTAACTTAGCGGTTCAACAAAAGAGACTGACAGGATAAGTACGAGGCTTACAATGAATAGGTGAAGGGGGAGATTTGTTGAACTAAAGGTTCTGCTCCAGCACGGTTGCAGTGAAATGACTGAAACAAGTAAAAGAATAAAAGAATACTTTTATGTGTGCAGCTGGCCTTCCATACAGCTTCTGTCAATCCATGGATACCAAAGAAGATACAAGTCCAAGATGCCACATTGTGGATGCAAATCGAAAAGGATGAAGTTGTAAAGCGAAATTCACAACCACCCACACAGCAATGTCTACTGTCTTAAAAATGGAAGATCATATTAGATACTTGTCTGTAATCTTTTGAGGATGATGTCACGCATTTGTTTCACTAAAAAATGAGACGACAAACAATAAATAGACAATATTTTTTAATTAAATATCAGTCATTAAATAGAAAGGTGTAATTGATGTCACATTTGTGAGTAAGCATATATCTCAAAATAAATAATCAATTTTTAATTTTAATTCGCAAATAGGAAAAACACCAGAGATAAAATATTCTGACTCACAACGGACAATTTCACAACATACACACACATCAGAAATTACTGTACTATGTAGTCGTTCAACTTGCTAGGAATAGCAGTCAAATGTTCCTCAAATGACTTAGAAATATCTTTAAAAAAGAATAGTATAGTCCTAGATAATACTGTGATAGATATACAGGGAGGCAAGATAGTCATGGTTGGATCACCTTTGATCATAAGTTTGCTTGATAACAGCTAACAAGGGGGTTAAACATTAACTACAGCAAATCAGTTGTCTTTCAGAGGGTTAAAAACTAACAGCTTCCAATATTTTTATCTTAAAATTATTTACCAATTCTTCATCACAAGACTAACAACATCATTTCATTAACCTAACTTCAGAGAAAATTGAAGTTTAAAATCAATCAATCTTAATTAATTAATGTGTATCTGTTCCTGTACTTTTGAGTAAGTATGTAAACCATGTTTGTGTGTACTTGTGTGGGTATACCTACACATGTGTGTGTGAATATATGCACAGGCATGTTTGTATGTATATGTGTATAAGTGTGAACATATGTGTGTGCATTTACTTGTGTATGTGTGCATAAGTGTATATGTCAATGTGTGTGTGTTCATGTTTGTGTACTTGTGTGAGTGTGTGTGCATGCATGTATGTGTATATGTATGTCTGTACAGTTCTGTATTAATATTTAAGTTCTTTTCTCTCACACACATTCTGTCTCCCTCCCCCTCTCTCCTCTTTCTCTCTTTCTATTTCCTTCCCTCTCTCTTTCTCCCTATCTCTCTCGTACACTCCTCTCTGCAGAAAGAGCATGTTACTAACATGTATCTATGGTAGAAGGTTACCAAAGTGAGGAAATACTAATCAGAGGAATGAGGCTGGCTGGCTAGTGACTGTCAGAGACTCCAGAAGTTCCCAACCAGGCAGCCAGGCAGCCAGCTGGTACTACAGAAGCCAACATATGGACATCAAAAGAAAGGGTGTTCGACGCCAACATATGTGGATGTCCTAGAGAAAGATCTAGAAGCAAAAACCATTGATGGTTCACAAGATGTATAGAAGGCGAAAATGGATGGTGGCACTTGAGGACTCGTCTGAAGATGACCTAAATAATAATGATGATGATGATGATGATGATGATGATGATAATTCTTACTACAAAAGGCACAAGGCCTGAAATTTGGAGGGAGGGGAGTAGTCGATTACATCAACCCCAGTGTTCCACTGGTACTTAATTTATTGGCTCTGAAAGGGTGAAAGGCAAAGTTGACCTTGGCGGAATTTGAACTCAAAACACGAAGACAGATGAAATGTTGCCAAGCATTTTGCCCAACGTGCTAACAATTCTGCCGGTTCACCACCTTAATAATAATAATGATAATAATAATAATAATAATAATAATAATAATGGTAATAGTAATCCTTTCTACTATGTCTGAAATTTGGGAGAGGGAGCTAGTTGATCACATCGACTTCTGTGTTTCACCAGTACTTAATTTATTGACTCTGAAAGGATGAAAGGCAAAATCGACCTTGGCAGAATTTGAACTCAGAACATAAGATGGTGGTGATATTCTTTTCTATTATAGGCACAAGGCCTGAAATTTCAGGGGTAAGTTGAATTCATTGACCCCAGTGTTCAACTCTACTTATTGTATTGACCCTGAAAGGATGAAAGGTAAAGTCGACCTCAGAGGAATGTTAATAATAATAATAATAATAATAATAATGATTATTATTATTATTATTATTATAACAATAATAATTTGGTCTTAAATTTTGGCATAAAGCCAGCGATTTCAGGTAAGGATTAGGTCAATTACATCAACACCAGTGTTCAACTGGTACTTATTTTATCAATCCAGGAAGGATAAAAAGCAAAGTTGACTTCAGTGGGATTTGAACTCAGAACATACAGACAGGCAACATGCTGCTAAGCATCTTGCCCAGTGTGCGAATAATTTTGCTAGCTTGCTGCCTTAGTGACTTTTTTTATTTGCCACAAGGGTATCATATTATGAGGACATTCTTTTCTACTCTAGGCACAAGGCCTGAAATTTTGGAGGAGGTGGCCAGTCAATTAGATTGACCCAAGTACACAACTGGTACTTAATTTATTAACCATGAAAGGATGAAAGGCAAAGTCAACCTTGGCAGAATTTGAACTCAGAATGTTAAGACAGACGAAATACAAAGCATTTCGCCGGGTGTGCCAACATTTCTGCCAGCTTGCTGATTACAAAGACAGTTTACAATTTGTCTCGGGGTTTTACATCAGAAATGAAGGTCAAGAAAGGGATAGGAGGGTGAAATCAGATTTAAATGAAATACAAAATATGTGAATACATGAACCACACATGATGCACTTCTGATACAGAAGAATCTTTAACTAGGACCAGTCAAATTCAACAGACCCAGGATCACACTGATCAACAAAGGCACAAGTTTTTAAACATTGAATGGCTAAGTGGTCCATCAGAATAAAATAGCAATCAAAGAGGTTCATGAATAAAAATTGGTTGAGAACCTCTGTCCTTGAAGGGAGAAAAAAAGGTTGCCAGCAGTGGCTACAGAAAAGCAAACCCTGTATCTTTCAGATACCAGCTAAGCATTCTGTACCATTAAACCAAGCAGACCTTAACAACAATTACTGTCCATTATAAAGCTAAATAGTAGCTTTTGGAATGTAAAAGCATATATATTAAGTTAATGAGAGGAAAGAGAATACATAGAATGGATAAAAACTAGGAAAGGGTAGAAACAATAGTAGAATTAGTAGAATTGTTATAACAGCTGTGTGTGTGTGAGAATTTCAACGGTATACACTATTAATAATGTAAAACAATTCAACAATAATTGTCCACAAATATAACCATGTTAAACAAAGAATTTCAGAAGCTGAAATTGGATTAAAAGACTCGCCATCTGGCACATCAATATTTCTTTTATAATTCATGTTATTTCTTTGTAAGGAATGTAACCAGAACAATACCCTATTATTAAGTACTTTGTTTACCAAAACTAAAAACTGGTTTTTAATTATAATTACATGTATTTAACGAAGACGCATGGTCGAGTAATTAGGCATGTTGCACTCATGATTTCAATTCCCAGACCGGCTACATGTTATGTCCTTGAGCAAGGTACTCCATTTCATGTTGCTCCAGTCCACTCAGCTGTAAATGAGTGACCCCGATGACAGACTAGCCTTCTGATCAGGGGGAATGTTGGCCTACTTGCCTAGCCAGCAGGGTGGCATCAATCAAAAGCTAGAATGACACAAAGCACATTGTGACTAGTGATGTATAACAACACCTGATAGTCCAGTTGATTAAAGGATCACATAATATGCATTAAAGTAATGAATTGCTAGAGTCTTTAGAGTGTCTGTGAGCAGGAGTTCATTAACCTGTAGGGAGTAATTCATTTAAGGAAGAAAAACTCTGATTCCAAACTTCCACTACTTTGTGGCCATACTCAGCCATGGAAAAGGCTTTGAGGGTAAACCCTATAGGAAAAAATCAAAAGTCAGAGCCCCTGAGGAAAGATTGGAAGTCAGATCCCCTATGGTAGGTTGACATGGTCTACAACCTCATTCTGGCAGCTCCTGTGACAACACTGGTGCCTAATTATGACAGCCATGCTGTTCCCTTGGATCTGTTAGTAACATGAACAGTAGGGTAGATGCTGCATGAGCAACTACCTGTCTTCCATGCCATACTGCTCAGACTTGGATCCTATCAAAGACCCTACACGGGAGTGATAGAGCCAGATAACATGACAGAGAGAACACTCTGGCCTCATCTATGGCATTAGGACAACACAGAGAAGAATAGGTACCTGTGATAAATCATCATTACAACTTATACAGCACCAGGACAGCTCACAAGTGCAGCTGGTGTAACAGAGACTGCTATTCATGTATTGGACTGTTTAGCCACAGACAACACTGTCCAAGCTTTGGATAAAAGAAAATAGAGGAGGATCAGTCAATTATGATTTTATTTAACATATTTTCCTCTCAGATTCACACACTAACTGCAGCAGTTCTTCACTTTCTCTAAACCCTGTAAAATGACTCAGAAGGTTGGGTCTCCAACCAGGCCTTTCACAATACCCAATACCCTTAAAGCCAGGAACTTTTCAACACCCCTTCATGTGTGTGTGTGTGTGTGTGTGTGTGTGTGTGTGTGTGTGTGTGTGCGCGCGTGTGTGTGTGTGTGTGTGTGTGTGTGTGTGTGTGTGTGTGTAATATATCTATATATATATAACTACATGTTGACAAATTTTTCTGCTTTGTAAGGGTAATTTATCCAGTATTTCTGCTGTTCTAATGGCAATTCTGCATTCCAAAAAATATCTAATTTGTATCAAACACATAATACACACACACACACACAGGTCACTGCAATGCACTGTTTTGGACATGTATTTTATATGCATATATAGGACCTTTATCCATAGTCATTAATGACAGGCAGAAGCTAAAGAAGTAAAGTGTCTGGTAACATCATTTGTAGGATTTGTTCCAAGTCTTCTTGGTTCTGATATTAATATTTCATGCATTTCACATTTTTTTAAGAGCCTTCCTTGCTTATCTCAATCTCTTTCAATTTCTGCTTCATATGTGATTTTAATTAATTACTATTTTCATGATCACTAGATTATGTCAGCTTCTACTTAATTGGGATAATTACTCAAAGAAATTGCTGATGTTCCCATTTCCTTTGTCAACTAATTTGTCCACTGGCTGGCTTTGAACCTTCAAAGACATGCAGTTTCAGAGATTCTTTACTTGAAAAACAGGTAAGTGCTACTGACAAGGAAGGCATCAATAATACATTTATCTAAACTATGCCAGCATGGAAAAAGGCCAAAGAAATCAAACAGATATCATCATCATAATCATCATCATCATCATCGTTTAACATCCGTCTTCCATGCGAGAATGGATAGTACAGTACCACAAGAGCCAGACAAGCCAAAGCCTGCACCAGATTTCTGCGGTTGTTTTGGCAGGATTTTTACAGCTGGATGGCCTTCCTAACACCAACCACTCAGCAGGGTGGACTTAGTGTCTTTTGCATGGCACAAGCACAGGCAAGGTCAGTTTTGGCAAGGTTTTTATGGCTGGATGCCCTTCCTAACACCAACCACTTCACAGTATGGACTGTGGCCATGCTGGAACCCTGCTTTAAGAGGTTTTAGTAAAAAAAAATTGACCCCAGGACATATTCCTTGTAAGCCTAGTACTTATTCTATCAGTCTTTTTGCTGAACCACTAGGTTACGGGGACATAAATATACCAGCATCAGTTGTCAAGCAACAGCAGGGTGACCAACACAAACATACATATAATTACATGCAAGCATATGCATATATATATATGCATATATATATACACACACATACATATAAAGTTAATCCAAACAAGAAAACACAAAAAAACACAACAACGCGAGGATGTGGAACAAATATAGTATTATTGGACGCTCAGGAAAGAAGGGAAGAAGGAGGGTTTAACGTTTCGAGTGGAGCTCTTCGTTGGAAACATAGGAGAAGGAAAGATCCTGAGAAGGGAAGACAGAGGAAAAAAATCGCCAACGGTACACACGAGATCACATTTTGAAAAAGCGTATACATATACATATATATAAGCATATACATATATATATATATATATATACATACATACATATGTATATATATATACACACACACACACACACACGCATAATGGGCTTCCTTCAGTTTCCATCTACCAAATCCATTCACAAGGCTTTGGTCAACCTGCGGTTATAGTAGAAGACACTTGCCCAAGGTGCCATGACATGGGACTAAACCCAGAACCATGTGGTTGGGAAGCAAGCTTCTTACCACACAGCTAAGCCTGCGCCTAAATGCATATGTGTGAGTGTGTGAGTGTATGTGTGTGTATGTGCATATGTGTGAGTGTGTGAGTGTATGTGTGTGTATGTGCATGTGTGTGTGTGTGCATGTGTATGTCTGTGTATGCATGGAAGTATGTATGTATCTATGTATGTATATATATATGTATGTATTTATGTATGTATGCATGTATGTGTATATGTAAGTACACATAGAATGGGCTTCCATGCAGTTTCAGTCTAACAATTTCACTCATAAGGCTCAGGGTGTCACACAATGGAACTGATAACACAGTTGCCAAAGAAAATTCTTAACCATACATTCAAATATGCATTTATGTATATCATCATCATCATCATCATCATCATCATCATCATCATCATCATCATTATCATCGTCATCATCATCATTATTATCATCATAATTTAATGCCTGTCTTCCACATTGGCATGGGTGGAATAGTCTGTCAGGAGCTGGCAAGCCAGAGAGCTGCACCAGGCTCCATGCATCCATTTCGGCACTGTTTCTGTGTCTGGATTACCTTCCTAATGCCAATCACTTTACATAGAGCACTGAGTATTTTATATGTGGCACGATGGAACCTGTGTTATACATGTGGCACCAGTACCAGTGATTTGTATGCAGCATCAGCATGGATGCTTTATACTTGGTACCAGCATGTATGTGGCATTTATGTGGCATCAGCATGTATGTTTTATTTAATTTCAAGAGTTGGCTATAATTATCTCATGCATATGTATGTATGCATGAGTGTGTGTGTGTGTGTGTGTGTGTGCACATGAGTGTGTGTGTGTGTGTGTGTGCACATGAGTGTGTGTGTGTGATTGAGTGTGTGTCTGTGGGTTGCGTGTGTGCATACGTGCGTGCATGCATGCATGTGTGTGATATTGTAAACAGTGACAGAAATTAAATAAAATGACCTCTATCAAATTCCCTCTATCCTAAAATACCAACACCGACCTATCCTGCTGTATTGTCACCCTTACCAATCCTTCCTAATTTTAAACAGTTCTGACTGTATACTAATTGCAATAACAACTCCTTGTTATTCAAAGGTAGTGGTGGTGGTGGTGGAGGGGTGATCACCCTATCTGATTGGATCTAGAAAACAGCTATGGCCATTGACCCTTCTTCATCAGACTTAACTAATGTAACAGAGAACTTTTCTATTCATACACACACACAAAGACACACAAGACACACAAAGACACACAAAGACACACATACACATGCACACACACACACACACACACACACAAGTATTGATACATGCATTCACATTCTTTCTTACACATGCACAGAAGACATATACACATACCCATTCTTTTCTACACATGTACGCACACACACATTTTCACATTCACTCTTGCATACACATGCACTTACTCTATTGTACACACACTCTCATGCACACACATACTCTCTCTCTCCTTCACATACACTCACACAAATACATACATACTATGATGCACACAGTCTCTAACACACACACACAAGCATATATGAACACACACACACATACACTTTCATACTTACAAACTGCTACAAATATATACATACATGCAAACATACATACATACATACATATATATATATATATACATACATATACACACACATACATACACATACATATGTACGTCCATACATACATTCATACATACATACATACATGCATGCATACATACATATATACATGCATACATACATACAAATTCATGTAAATGTATTCCTCCTTTCAAGTAAGGCGATCTGAAGTACTTACCATACGCCACCCCAATGCCTCTTCAAGAGGTCATACACCACCCTCAACCCCATATGTCAGTGAGTGAAAATTAAGTTGAAAACAAACATTAAATTTGACATTGTGACATTAACTCAATGCAATTTGAGTTCAGTTTTCTGTAGAATACAATAATGGAGAAGATGCAAGCTAATTGTATTTTCATGTTAATGTTCTTGATCTTGTTTGTGTCCTGAATATGGCTTTAAACTACATCTGGTTGTAGAATCCTGGTTCAAGAATTTTGAATTTTTGAAAAACCACCTCTTAGTCAATATTGTTCCAAGTTAAAGGCGGTGAGCTGGCAGAAATGTTAGCATGCTGGGTGAAATGCTTAGCAGTAATTCGTTTGTTTTTACATTCTGAGATCAAATTCTGCTGAGATCGACTTTGCCTTTCATCTTTCGGGGTCGATAAATTAAGTACCAGTTGCATTCTGGGGTCAGTCTAATCGACTCACCCTCTCCTTCCCCCCAAAAATTTCAGGCTTTGTGCCTAGAGTAGAAAAGAATATTATTCCAAGTTCTACTCCTACTCAAAGCAGTAGCATCTTTCAGGGTCCCAGCTTTGAGAAGACACATGGACTAGTGGTTAGGGTATTTTGCTTATGATCATAAAGCCATGACTTTGATTCCCAATGGTGAATTGTGTCCTTGAGCAATGCACCGCTGGGTTGTTCCGGTCTGTTCAGCTGGCAAAAATGAGTAGTACCTGTATTTCAAAGGGCCAGCCATGTCACATTCTGTGTCATGCTGAATCTCCCTGAGAACTACATTGAGGGTTTACACATGTCTGTGGTGAGCTCAGCCACTTGCACACATGTTGATTTCACGAGTAGGCTGTTCTGTTGATTGGATCAACTGGAACCCTCATTGTCATAACTAATGGAGTGTCAGTTAGGACTTGTCTAGTTATGCATGTGAAAACTGGATCCAGTAGGCTCTGGGGAAGAAACCTTTATGATTCATCAGATAGGAAGATGGCTTCTGCAATGCACTGTGGAGTGCAGAGAAAAAGATAAGACAAGTAAGACATCTTGGTCATCTCCTGCATCCATCTCCATCCCCAGTTATCTTGATCCAGTTTTGACCTGACCTTGCCACTGGTCACTAGCTAGCAAGTGACGTTGACTGTGCACAACACTTCTTCACTTTAACTCTTTTAATACCAACCAACCTGATACTGCCTTGGAGCCTATAATACAAACTTCCAGCCTTAAAATGATTTAAATTAAAATCTTCCATCAAAGCTTCATAGTAATTCACTTCCCAAAACCAGCTTAACAATGACAGAATCATTTTAATAAATTCTTCATTATTAAGCACCCACTACACTCGCGGAGTGGTTGGCGTTAGGAAGGGCATCCAGCTATAGAAATACTGCCAGATCAGACTGGGCCTGATGCAGCCTTCTGGCTTCACAGACCCCAGTTGAACCGTCCAACCCATGCTAGTATGGAAAACGGACGCTAAATGAAAATGATGATGAAATGAAAGGCAGGGCATTTCAAGAGAAATTTGGCAACAAAAGGGTTAAACAAAGTCCCTGCACAAGTAAGCAGTCTTCTTTAAGGATACCTAGATGGTCCTTGTCACTCCAACAGACAAAAATATGTTGTTTATCAACAGGTAAGTAATTCTGCTTGGTCTACTTACATTGTGCAATGAATCTATTTTTAAAGTAAGATATGATATAATGGAGATTTAATTGCTATTTCTAGCAGCCATATGAAGATTCCCATGTTTACTTGTTTAGTATAAATTGTTGCCAGTGTTGTTTAATTTTTGATCAATCCTGATTGTACAGATTTAGACCTTAACCTATGATCAAAAGCACTCCTGCCATGACCATCCTACTTTTTTAGGTTTTTTTCCTTGCAATATGTATTCTGGACGTCATTAGTAAGTATGTCCCTCGTTATTTTTCATGTGGTAGGATGTGATAACAAAGATTTTTGGCTTCTATTTCTAGCATATCAAATAGACATATAGAGGTCTCCTTCGGAGAGGTTGTGTGCTGTCTGTCTCCTACGATTTAGATTCCTAACTACTCTCACATTTTGCAGTGCAGTTTAACCAAAACTGGGTATCTTATAGTCGTGATTCATATCGAACCCTTCTGGGTATTAGCGCGCGTCTACGATGAGTCTACGATTTAAAAAAAAATTTACCATCAATTTTTCCCATTTTTAATGCATTTTTGGCATATATAAGGGAAGTAACTCTCTAAAAATTTATTATTAAATCTCAGAACGTAAAAAGCTACAGTAACACCCCTCCCCTTTGTGGTTAGCCATATTGAGATGGCTATTATACTTTACATCTCTAAAAATGCTTATATAGTTATTTCCCTTACAAACCCGAGCAACGCCGGGCGACACTGCTAGTAAAGGATATAGGAGTAGCGACATTGATGGAGACATTTAGAGCAGCCACTGCAATGGTAGGCAAAAGGACAAGAGGTGTGGCTGTATCATTCCAGCCATACAGTTTTCAATTCAGTCTCATTGCTTGACCACTTGGATAAGTGTATTTTATTACAGAATCCGGCTGACCAAAGCCTTGTGAGTGACTCTGATAGTTGGAAACGCGCGCGTGTGTGTGTGTTTTTGCGTATGCATGTGGGTGTGTTTGTGTGTGTGTGTGTATGCGTGTGCCTTTGTGCTTGGGTTATGTTTGTCCCCCACCATCCTTGACAACCGGTGTGGGCTTGTTTATGTCCCCCCCCCACCATAAAGAGTTTGATAAAATAAGTACCAGGCTTAAGTACCAGAGTCAATTTGTTCGACTAAGCCCTTCATGGCAGTTCCCCCAGCATGGGGAACTACTAAATTAGCTAAAGTGATTGGAGGCAGGAGAGCAGCAGCAGCAGCAGGGGTGGAGGGAGGTAAGTACACCACTAGCATCACCCCCAATAGTCACTCTCAGTACTGCCATAGTATCTTACATACTTGTAAGGGAGGTGGGAAGGAGATAGGGGAGGTAGAGAGGAGCAGGAGAGGGGAGAGCCAGAGAAGGGATGAGAGGGAAAAGGGGAGAGATGGAGAAGGGATGAGAGGGAGAAGGGGAGAGACGGGGGGAAGGAGATAGAGAGGGGGAGTATACACACACACACACACACACATATGTATGTGTGTGTGTGAGAGAGAGTTTTGTAAAGACTGATAACAAACCAAATTACTCTTACAGAGAAACTATCAAAGTTTAAATAAAATGTCACATTTTGGACTTTGGGCGGGGCGGGGGTTGTTGGTGTTGTTTTTTGTTGCTATTTATTATTTTATCATTTCTTTCTTTAAGGTCTTGAAAGAAAATTTGTTTTACAATTGTTACTCTCTCTCTCTCTCTTTCTCTTTGTCTCTTTTTCTCCTTCATTTCTCTCTGTGCATTTCCCTTCTACTCACCATTACTTTTCTCTCTGCCTCACTCTCTCCTTCTCTCTTTCACACACACACACACAAAACTCTTCTATTCTCTTATTACTATTCTTACACTAATCTGCTCTCTCTCTCTCTCTCTCTCTCTTTCTTCCTCTCTCTCTCTCTCTTTCTTCCTCTCTCTCTCTCTCTCTCACTTTCTCTCCTCTGCCAACAATCTCTATCTCTCATCTACCACTCTCCATCTCCTTACACTTTTCTCTCTCACCATCTCTCTTTTTCTCTCATTCTCTCTCCCACTCTCTCCTTCTCTATCTATCTATCTTCTCTTTGATTCTCTTTCACCCACATACACACACATGCATACATAAATACACACATTCACACACACACATATGCGTGCACACACATGCACTCTTGCACACCCACACACACATGCACAGACAAACACATATACACACATGCACATTCACACACATGCACCCCCCCCCCACACACACACACACACATCACAGAAGCATTTTATATTAGCATGGAAAAATGCTGATATAAAATGCTGGGGATGATAATGATGAATGATAGCAATAAGAATTATTATTTGTGGCGAAAATGGTTACAGCAAACGGTTCTTCTCTGAGTAGTGCCTGTAGATTGGAGAGCAGGAGAGAGGGCTTGTACCTTTGAGGTTAGGTTAATCCTGGATCCGTGGGATACCTTGAGTGACCCTAGTTGGAGTTCCTTCTGTATCAGGAACTGTGCATCATTCATATTATCACATACTTTGTATATACTATATAAACATCTGTCGCATTTCCCTGTCTTTTCTATTTTTTCTCTCGTCCCTTTTGTAAATCCTCACACAAATTGTTGTCCACCCTTGTGATGGCCACCCACCATATATGCTCCTGTGACTAATAAAATAAATTATAATTGTTGTTGTTGTTGTTGTTGTTGTTATTATTATTATTAATATTATTATTATTATTATTATTATTATCATTATTATTATTATTATTATTATTATTATTATTATTATTATTATTATTATTATTATTATTATTATTATTATTATTATTAAGGCAGTGAGCTGACAGAATTGTTAGCATATTGGTTGAAATGCTTAGCAGTATTTTGCCAGTCCCTACATTCTGAGTTTAAATTCCACAAAGGTTGACTTCACTTTTTATCCTTTCGGGGTCAATAAATTAAGTACCAGTTGAGTACTGGAGTCGATTATTATTATTATTATGTTTTTCCTTCTTTCTTCAATTATTATTATTATTATTATTATTATTATTATTATTATTATTATTATTATTCAGTAGTCCTATTTTCATCATGTTCTTTCACTGCACTACCAAGTGTAGCTCTGTGTGCCTTGGGTATGTGCTGTGGTTTATTGTGGTGCTCTTATTTCCATCATATTGAAAGTGTTTTACATATGATGTGTGCGGTGCCTAGTAGTGCTATTTTCTGTATGCTATATATACTTGTAAGTCCTGGTGTTTTTGTAATGTATTTATTTGAATGTTTTTTTTTATCTTACCTCATGTGCCTACTATTATAGGAATTGTTTCTGTTTTTAGATTCCACATTCGAATTATCTCTATTTCCAGAACTTTGTATTTTGAAAGTTTCTCAATTTCTTTTAGAGAAACACTATCATCTGCTGGTATTGATACATCAATTAGAAAGCATTTTTTTTTCTTGATGATCTCTGACAAATATATCAGGTGTATTAGCCTTGATTTCTCTATCTGTATGTTTTGGCATATCCGAGAGTAGGGTTGCTTTCACATTTGCTGTGACCTTTTCTGGGGTGTGCCTATACGTTCTTTTTTTTTTTTTTGGTTATTTCACTGTGTTGGCATAGCTTCCTGTGTATATAGGTCCCAACTTTGTCGTGTCTGTGAATATATTCCTTCTAAACCAGGACTGGGCTGCCAGAGACAATATGATTTATTGTTTCTTCTCCATCACCATATATTCAGCAGTTACTTGTTGTATTTCTTTACATTATATATTTTTGGTGATTTATAATGGAAAGGCTTTGATCTTGTGCTGCAATTAAAAATCCTTCAGTCTCTGCTTTGAGTCTTGAGCTTCTCAGCCATTGTTAGGATTTTGCTTTGTCTATTTCTTTTCTGTTTAGCTTAACCCAATATTTGTCACGATGGCACTTTCCTTGCCATTTTTTATTATAATTATTATAATCATTATTATTATTGCCTTTGCACAGCTTCTAATGCTGGAGATGTACTACACTGTCAGCTGTTCACTACCAGTGAACTAAGGTAACACCTCTTATTTTTCAAGCACCTTCCGAAGTTTTTGAGCAGTTCCAAGCTGTGCTGTTTTCTGCAAGTGCTCCACCCTTATTGCAGCCCCTATTTGTTCCATGTACTTCTCGAGATATTTGCTCACTGTTCCCAGGGCTGTGACACTTATTGGTACTACTGCTATCTTTTTCATCGACCATAACTGTTTAACTTCCCAAGCTAACCTGTCATATCTCTCAACTTTTCTTTCTTCCTTATTGCATACCTTGTTATCAGCTGGGCATGCTATATCTATGATCCAGCATAGTTTGTTTTCTTTCTCAATTAAGACAATGTCTGGCTGCTGCTGCTGCTGCTGCTGCTGTTGTTGTTGTTGTTGTTGTTGTTAGTACGCTAGATAAAATACTTAGTATTTCATCCACCTTTATGTTCTCAGTTCAAATTCCACCAAGGTCAACTTTGCCTTACATACTTTCGGGGTTGGTAAATTAAATACCAGTGAAATACTGGGTTGATGTTATTGACTAATCCCCTCCACCAGGTATCGTGCCTTTAGTAGAAAGGATTATCATTATTATTATTATTATTATTATTATTATTATTATTATTATTATTATTATTATTTTATTATTATTATTATTATTATTATTATTATTCAGTAGTTTTATTTTCATCATGTGCTTTCTCTTCACTACCAATTGCAGCTCTGTGTGCCTTGGGTATGTGCTGTGGTTTGCTGTGATGCTCTAATAGTTACTGTATTGAAAGTGTTTTGCGTAGGATGTTTTATTATTATTATTATTATTATTATTATTTTATTATTATTATTATTGTGGCACATAAAAAGCGCCATCTGATCGTGGTCGTTGCCAGCCTCGCCTGGCCTCATTGCCGGTGGCACGTAAAAAGCACCATCCGATCGTGGCCGTTTGCCAGCCTCGCCTGGCCTCATTGCCGGTGGCACGTAAAATGCACCATCCGACCGTGGCCGTTTGCCAGCCTCGTCTGGCACGTAAAAAGCACCCACTACACTCATGGAGTGGTTGGCATTAGGAAGGGCATCCAGCCGTAGAAACATTGCCAGATCAGACTGGACCTGGTGCAACCTTCTGGCTTCCCAGACTCCAGTTGCACTGTCCAACCCATGCTAGCATGGAAAGCGGACGCTAAACGATGATGATGATGATTATTATTATTATTATTATTATTATCATTATTACTATTATTATTATTAAGGTGGTGAGCTGGCAGAATCGTTACCATGCTGGAGAAAATGCTTAGTAGTATTTTGTCTGTCACTATGTTCTGAGTTCAAATTCCACTGAGATCAAATTTGCTTTTTGCCCTTTCGGTGTCGATAAATTAAGTACCAGTGAAACACTGGGGTCGAGGTAATCAACAATCCCCCTCTCCCACGGTCTCAGGCCTTATGCCTATAATAGACAAAGTTATTACTACCTCCGCCTTAGCGAAGGAAGAGGTATTGTTTTAAGTCATGTTTGTTTGTTTGTTTGTTTCATTGTCTCTTTTACACTTTTACTTGTTTCAGTCATTTGACTGTGGCCATGCTAGAGCACCACCTTTAGTCGAGCAAATCGCCCCAGGACTTATTCTTTGTAAGCCTAGTACTTATTGTATCAGTCTCTTTTACCGAACTGCTAGATCACGGGGACGTAAACGCACCAGCGTCGGTTGTCAAGCGATGTTGGGAGGGGGACAAACACAGACACACAAACACATACACACACACATACATATATATATATATATATATACATATATACAACGGGCTTCTTTCAGTTTCTGTCTACCAAATCCACTCACAAGGCTTTGGTCGGCCCAAGGCTATAGTAGAAAACACTTACCCAAGATGCCATGCGGTGGGACTGAACCCGGAACCATGTGGTTTGTAAGCAAGCTACTTACCACACAGCCACTCCTATGCCTGTAGACAAGGTATCTCAAGAACCGTTGGATGGATTCGGATGAAATTTTTAGGGATGTTTGGCTTCAAGACTAGCATAAACTGATTAGATTTTGGGATTGATCTAGTACCGGAGCAGAATTCTGGATTGTTTTTCCTGTTTTTTACTTTTTGAGAGCAGTCAGGTTCATGTTTAGTATTCTCATTTGTGAGAGCAGTCAAGTTTATTTCAGTTATTCTCATTTTAAAACTCATCTCTGGCTAATCCTTGAGAGGATGTTGGTGTTGCCTTGGCAGAGGTTTGTGCTCTCTGAGTGCTCTTGTTATTATTATCATTATTATTAAGGCTGCAAGCTGGCAGAATTGTTAGTACATCAAACAAAATGTTTAGCGATATTTCATTAGTCTTTACATTCTTTGCTCAAATTCCACCAAGCTCAACTTTACCTTTCATCCTTTTGTGGGATTGATAAAATAAGTACCAGCCAAACACTGGGAGCCAATGAAATTGACTTACCCACAACCCCGAAATTGCTGGCCTTGAGCCAAAATTTGAAACCATTATTATTATTATTATTATTATGCTGTTGGCAGAATCATTTCCGTGCTTAGCAGCATTTCATCTGTCTTTGCTTTGAGTTCAAATACCGCTGAGGTCAACTTTACTTTCCATCCTTTCGGGGTTTGATAAAATAAGTACCAGTTGAGCATTGGGGTTAATGAAATCAATTAGCCCCTCCTGCAAAATTTCAAACCTTATGCCTTTGGTAGAAAGGCTTATTATAATTGTTGTTGTTGTTGTATATATTCTCACAAATTCACAAATTCAGTAACAGGTTTGTTTCTCTCTCTCTCTCACCTTCTCTCACTCTTTCATTCTCTCCCTCTCTCTTTCTCTTTCATTCTCTTCTATATCTGTCTCTTGCTTTCATTCTATCTCTAACTTACACACACTCATACACAACATGCACACACACACATACACACGCACACACACACATACACACACACATTCATATACATACACATACATATATGCTATAACAGTTTTGTTATCTTTCAATTCTCCTTCACTTATCAATTAGTTTCTAAAACTTTCCATTTCTAAAATATTTGTTTAAGATTTTACATAATCGTAAAATATCAGCTATCACCCATTGAAATTATATACACACCCATTCAGTGTATACATCATTGTGTGTGTGTGTGTGCATGTGTGCGTGTGTGCCTGTTTGTTTATATGTATGTGTGTCTACATATGTTTGAGTAAATGTGTATCAATATGTGAGTACATATGTATGTGTGTGCGTGTGTCTATGTGTGCATGTCTGTGAATATTTATGTGCATGTATCAATATGTATGTACATACATATGTGGATGTGTGTGTGTGTGTGTATTTGTGTCCATGTTTGTGTATATGAGTGTGTGTATGAATATGAGTGCATCTGCATATATCTGTGTGTGTGTGTGCATGTGTGTGTATGTGTCCCAAATATGTATGCTAGAGATGAATATAATATTTATTTATCAAAATGCTCTTAGGGATCCCAAAGTCCTTAATCTGATACTTCTCCCTTACTTTACTACGTCAAATAAGTTATATCTCAATTTGGGAGGTCCAGCTTGTATCACATCATTATAAATACATACAACATAAACCAATGAACAAACAAGCAGCTATGGGGTCTCGCAACCTACTAGACATAATAGTCAAATTTCCATCAAATGACATTCTACCTTCTTTGGCAGAATCATTAAAATGTTGTCAGACAAAATGCCTATTAATATTTAGTTTCAGCCGTTTGCATACTGAGCTTAAAAGCTACCAAGGTCAACTTTGTGCCCTTGATCCTTCCAGGCTGATAAATTAAAATACCAGTCAAATTGATATAGATTCCTATAATACCACCGAGATATCACTGGAATTATAAGAGATGAAACACTGGATAATGTAATCTTGAATACAGCATCATCATCATCATCATAGGCACAGGAGTGGCTGTGTGCTAAGTTATAGGCACAGGAGTAGCTATGTGGTAAGTAGCTTGCTTACAAACCACATGGTTCCGGGTTCAGTCCCACTGCATGGCACCTAGGGCAGATGTCTTCTACTATAGCATCAAAGCCTTGTGAGTGGATTTGGTAGACGGAAACTGAAAGAAGCCCGTCGCATATATGTATATGTATATATGTGTGTATTAATGTATCTGTGTTTGTCCCCCACCCACCATCTCTTGACAACTGATGCTGGTGTGTCTATGTCACCGTAACTTAGCGGTTTGGCAAAAGAAACTGATAGAATAAGTACTAGGCTTACAAAGAATAAGTCCTGGAGTCGATTTGCTTGACTAAAGGCTGTGCTCCAGCATGGCCACAGTCAAATGACTGAAACAAGTAAGCAAAAGTAAGTAAAAAGCAGCAACAGCAGCAACAACAGCAACACTATCATGGTATCATTTTATATCTGCTTTTCCATGCTGGCATGGGTTGAACAATCTTTCTGAAGTGGTGTTTTACAGCCAGATGCCCTTCTTGTTGACAACCCTAACAACTCAGAGGGATGTGGTGTACTTATTCTAAAACCAGAAGACAAATGGTTAAATGTCATCATGGATAAGCTGTATGAAAATAAGATAGGTGGTCATGGATGGCTGTTTGATCAGGGCTGACCCAGGGCTCAACAACAGCCATAATGTGTATACACTACCTTTGCACACCTATAAAAGTTCATCACTGATTGGAACAATGACTTGGAAGATCCAGTGCTAATCTTGCGACTTGCTGACTAGGGATTACCAAGGTCATAAGTTCATAAAATCTCTCTCTCTCTCTCTCTCTTTCGCTTTCACACATACACACACGCGCACACACATATTTATCATCATTTTAACCTTTATTTTTCCATGCTTGCATGGGTTAGAAGAAATTCAATGAGGTGGATTTTCTATGGCCAGATACCCTTCCTGTCATCAACCATCACTTGTTCTTAAGCAAAGTAATAATTCTCCAGTAGAGGCACAATGGCCCAGTGGTTAGGGCAGCGGACTCGCGGTCAGACGATCGCAGTTTCGATTCCCAGATCAGGCGTTGTGTGTGTTTATTGAGCGAAAACACCTAAAAGATCCACAAGGCTCTGGCAGAGGGTGGTGGCGACCCCTGTTCTACTCTTTCGCCACAACTTTCTCTCACTCTCTCTTCTTGTTTCTTGACTAACACTGCGATGGACTGGCGTCCCATCCAGCTGGGAGGAACACATACGCCACAGAAACCGGGAAACCGGGCCCATGAGCCTGGCTAGGCTTGAAAAGGGCAACAAAAAAAATTCTCCAAGAGCACAAATGGATGATATGTCTTCATGGAAGACTGCAAATAAATGATACAACTAGTATGACAGTGGCAATTGTTTACAATTAACATGAGATGTTAACAATGATGATGAATGATGATGATGATGACAGGCTTCTGCATAGTTTCTGTCTTCTGAATTTCACTAACAAGCGAAAGTACCGGTCGACCTGAAGTCATAGCAAACAATACTTGTCCAAGGCGGTATACATTGTCATATCGAACTCAGAACATCATGATTGAGAAACCAACTTCTTCGCCACACAGCATTGTGAGACCAATAATTTTATTCTTCTTATTAATGTTGTTGCTTCAGATCCTGCTTTTTCAAAGGATACCAAGAAAACAAAGGAATCACATCCCTGTGGAGTTGCAATATTGACTTTGATCTAACTAAGGATAAGAAACGGTCTATGTTTTCCATTGTTTTCAAGAACAGACAATCAATGACTGATCATCTTACTGATATATCTATCCATTTGGGAGATATATTCTTGGGAGATATATTTATTTACACTTGTGGTCAAAAAAAATATTATTATGAGATTTAACAAAGATGGTTTAATATGTTTATCACATTAATGCATTTATGACATTGATTGATATCATCATCATCATCATCATTATCATCATCATCATTGTCGTTGTCAACAACATTTAATATTGACTTCCTCGTGCTTGCATGGGCCAGATGGAATTTGTTGAGGCAGATTTTTTTTTTACGCCAGAATGCCCTTCCTGTGGCCAACCCTAACTTATTTCCAAGCAAGGAAATATTTTCCCAAAGCTAAAGTTGTTTTTCATGGAAGATTGGAAAGGAACAATCTCACTTCTTTCACAATGATGCTCCCTTACAACTATCACATGACGTCTAGACAAGGATACACACAAACACAGATGCATATGAATACATTACACACACACACACACACAAGTGTTCTACACTCACATACATACTGTCCATAATTCTTTTACACACCCTGTACTACCAAATTGTTTGTTCCTTCTCGAGCCATGCCTGATTCATTAGGGCCAGTTTCCCGGTTCCCTTGGCGTATAAGTTCCCCACCTGGATGGGATGCTGGTCCATCACAGGTGAGCTGCAAGATGTAGGAGGAAAGAGTAAGAGAAAGTTGTGGTGAAAGAGTCAGCAGAAGTTTGCCATTACCTTCTGCTGGAGCCATGTGGAGCTTAGGTGTTTCGCTCATAAACACACACATCACCCGGTCTGAGATTCGAACCTGCGATCCCTCGACCATGAGTCTGCTGCTCTAACCACTAGGCCACGTGCCTCCACAAATAATATTGAGGTGAGTTAAAAGTTTTGCAGTATTTGCACATGTACTACTTTGTGGCATATATATCACATGACCAAAACAATTTGAGCCATAGAAGGTACCTGCTGAGCTTGGTGGTATCAGGGTAGTTGGTGTACTGATACGTAGTGTATTACTTCACTCCATATGTCATTTGAAAGCCACTCAAATGAATGTGCAATGTTGTCTAATTCAGGAGCTTATGCTTTATGGGTTCAAATTGGGTCATTACACTCTGGTAATAATTACTGGTATTATTACTATAACTATACATGTTATATTCACTACTGTTAATATTACTACATCCAGTTGAAAACGAGACTTTGGAATAAAAATAAGACTTTGGAATGAAAACGAGGCTTTGGAATGAAAACGAGGCTTTGGAGTGAAAACGAGGCTTTAGAATGAAAACAAGCTTTGGAATGAAAACGAGGCTTTGGAATGAAAATGAGGCTTTAGAATGAAAACAAGGCTTTGGAATGAAAATGAGGCTTTAGAATGAAAACAAGGCTTTGGAATGAAAACGAGGCTTGGAATGAAAACAAGGCTTTGGAATGAAAACAAGGCTTCAAAATGATATTTAAACAGGGTTGTCTGCTGTCCAACTAGTTTGATGACTATAGCTACTGCTGATGGATAGTGTACCCTTGTTCTTAGAAGAGTAAAGCCTATTTTGGGCCAATCTTTTTCAACCTCCTGTATTACTGAAATTGAGAATTGCTATACTACAACAATTTACTCTTCTAAATGGACAAAACACTATGCCTGGAGTTTTTCAACGTCAATTCAGTCTCACCTACTGCCGGAAAATGGCATTTTACTTTTACTTTTACCAACTACCTAGACTTGCTTAATGCGGTAGAAGAGGATAAATTTCACCTGCTCACCAATCACATCGGCCCCCAACATGTTTGAATATATCAAGGACTGACTGCAACACATACAACGGAGCCCTTGACATTCTTATCTCACTATATGTGAAAACAAAGAATGTAGTGTTAGCATGATACCTGTTATACACTTGCAAGTAGGAGTATGGACAAAGCTTAGATCAATACCTCCAGAAGCTCAAATGTTTGGTGAAAGACAATGGATACAAAGCTGGTTCAACTACTGAACATCTCAGTGAAGCTGTAAGAAATGCCTTCGTAAGTGGCATGCATTCTAGTAGCATATGCTGGTGGTTGTTGGAGCAAGACAACTTAGATCTCAACTGGGCCTTCATCCTTTCAAGGGGTCAATAAAATAAAGTCCTGATTAAATACTAGTAGGGGTAGGAAGAGATATAAGTAACTACCTCCCTTCTCTCATATTGAAGCCTTGTGGCTTCAATATTGTAATAGTGTAATCCAAATTTGAACCACCACCACCACTACAAGAGTAGATGCTGAACTTTTACAATATTTCAATGCTTCAAACATAAGATAAGAGTACTTCTCAAAGGTCAGTAACTGTGTATTGAACACATACACGCATAAATGCACACACACACACACACATGCACAGAGGCATGTAAACACACACATGCACATATGTGCTTGCACACACACATGCACACACCACACACACACACACACACACACACACAAGCACACATTCACACATTCACATTCACGAAACATATGCACAGCCACACATGCAAACTCAAAGCTATACTCACACACACACACACACAAACATACATATTCACACACACACTCACAGCCACAGGCATGCATGCATATGTTCACACACACACACTCACACTCATACAAAGAGGCATGTAAACACACACATACACAAAAACACACACACACAAACACACATGTGCATGCACACACACGCACAGACACTAACACACACACACATACAGACACACATTTACACATTCACAGAAATATATGCTCAGCCACACACAAACTCAAAGCTATACACACATTCACACGCCTCTCATAGCCATAGGCATCCATGCATATGTTCACATATGTGCACGCACACATACACATACACACACAAACACACACACACACACACACACAGCCACATGGGCACAAATTCACATGCACACCCACATATACACACATCACACATACACAGAAACATGCAAAGATGTGCAGCTATACATACAGACACACACACATTCATGCACACAACAGCCACAGGCAAGCTTGTGTCTCTTCACACACACACACACACATTTACAGCTACAAGCATGCATGTGTGCAAACACACAAACACATACACACAATGATATAAGCATGAGTTCACACACACTTATACACACACATATATGCTCACACATCCACAGAAACATACACAGAAGCACACACACAGCCATAGATATATATACAGATGCACACAGACACACATACACACACAACAAATCCACAAGCATGCATGTGTCTATTCACACATATATGCACACATACACACACATGCTTGTGGCTGTGAGTGTGTATGTGTGTGTGTAGATGATGTGTGGATGTGTGTGTGTGTAGATGGTATCTGTATGTTTGTAGAAGGTGTGTATATATGTATGTGTGTACAGCCACAATCATGCTTGTGTGCAAATACACACGCATGCACACACATAAACACACACATACATACACACACACACACACACATACACATCATACACAGCCACACACATACACACACAGCCACTCACACAGCTACAGACACAGCCACACATACATCCAGTCCACACACTCACTCTACTCACACAGATACATACACACAAATACACACACATACACACACACACACAACTACACACACACACACACACACACACAACTACACACACAGACACAGTAATTAGGTCATCCATCCATAGGTTCCAATGATGGATATTCCAGTCTTTCGTGGTGTTAAGTGGTTGAGTATTTCCACAGATACCCTTAATACCCGTAATATAATCCCCAGTCACACTCAGTGTGACACTGTGTATGTGACAAGAGTGATTACCTTTTGAAATACAGGCACTCCATTCAATGACTATCCATACAGAATGTGTATCTTTTATCTTTTGCTTGTTTCAGTCATTGGACTGCTGCCATACTGGGGCACTGCTCACTTTGTTACTTTGAAGTGTTTAGTTAGAGAAATCAAACCCAGAACTTAATAGCATTCTATATTTAAGAGATGAGGAATTATGTACATTATTTACTTTATTTACATTTGATGGATATTTGTCCTCATCTTGTTTGTTATTAATACAATGTTTCGGCTGATATACCCTCCAGCCTTCATCAGGTGTCTTGGGGAAATTTCGAACCTAGGTTCTCATTCCTAAGGTATTTTTCTATGCTGTTATCATTATTACTATTATCATTATTATTATTATTATTCAGGTCACTGTCTGGAATCGAACTCGGAATCTTGGGGTTAGTTTTGAGGCTTCTTTTGGAGAGCCAGTTATAACTGTCCTAGGTTACATTTTAGCTTGTTAATACTATACATCTAATAAGCTGACCTGCCAACTCTTTGCTCACACCCTACTAATGCTAGCTTGTTACAATTCCATCCTTGTAACAATCTACTTGGGAGAGATGACTATCTAAACTGTCCCTCACCATCCCTATAGTCCAGGCTTTGCTCCCTGTAAGTTTTGGTCATTCTCCAGGCTAAAGAAGAACCTCAAGGACAGGTGCTTTTAAAATGTTGAGAAGATGGAGGCCGTGTCAAGGGTCCTGGGCACCTTCATTTTGGAGGGTTCTTCATGAAGTGGCTGGACTGCTACAAAAAGCATGTTGAAGTCACAGAATCCTGCTTTGAAGGAGATTAGAGCTTTGTACCTCTTTGGAATTAATAAATGTCTCTCTTGAAAAAATTTCCAAATTTTCACACACACACACACACACGCACACATATAAGTATGTATATATATATATATATATATATTATATATATATATGTATGTAGGTATGTATGTATGTATGTATGTATGTACATACGTGTGTGTGTATATAGATAGATAGATAGACACACACACATACATACATACATGCATACATATATATATACATATGTACACTCATATATATATGCACACATACACACTTGTATATACATCACTAGCTTCCACATAGTTTCCATCATCCAAATTCACTTACAAAGGATTGTTTTGCCTTGGACTATAGTAGAAGACACCTGCTCAAGGTGCCATGCAGTGGGACTGAACACAAAACTACATGGTTGCAAAGTGAACTTCTTAAGCACATAGCCATGCTTATGTCTATGGCCAAGAGGCTAAGGAGTTAGTTTTGCAATCCTGATGCCTAGAGTTCAATCCCACAACATGGAATCTTGAGCAAGTATCTTTTACCATAGCCTTGTGCCGACCAAAACCTTGTGAATGAAATTAGTTAGATAAAAACTGTTTGGAAGCCCTCATTGGATGGCTTGTAGCTGGCCTGACTTTCAGTAGGTCATGACAACGAGTGTTTCAGTTGATTCAATCAATGGAACAGCAAGTGGCTGAGTACTCCACAGACACACATACATAGTTCTTAGGGAGATTCAGCATGACACAGAATGTGACAAGGTAGGCTTTTGCTCTACAGGTACAACTCATTTTTGCCAGCTGAGTAGAATGGAGCAATGTGAAATAAAGTGTCTTGCTCAAGGATACAGTGTGCCACTGGGAACTGAACTCTCAGCCTTGTGATTACGAGCCAAGTACCCTAACCACTAAGCTATATGCCTTCACTAGATGGCTTTATTTTTTTTTAAAGCATTCACTCATTACAAGATCCTTAGACCACTGAATATGTAAGAGCTACTAGAATAAAATGGACGCTTGACAGAAGTCAATAGGTGACAATGTACATTAGACTTAAAAGACTGGAGGTCATATTGAAGAGGAAAACAGGATTGTGGAAAGGAATTTCGAAGTTCAGAGGTGCAAGGGAAGAAACTGGTACTGTAAAGTGCTTTACGACACTTAAGAGGTTGCACAGTATATTGATGAGAACTGGATGCAAGTCTAGTTGATCGCTAATAAGTTCTTAAAGGAGGAACCAGAGAAGAGAGCTCAGCTGAACAAGGGCCATGGAAATACTTATAGAAAAGCGACAAGGAAGCCACAGGACAATTTAGAAGATAGATCAGGACTAATAGCATTAAAATACAGCACTGAATATGGCCCAACAGAGTTAAAGAATCCACAGGAGTACCTGCCTATATGTGACAACAGTACTCAATGCAGTACTCAATGGTGGGCTTATAAAGATAAAGAATAGTCTCAGGAGTGAGATAACTCCTCGAACAAAGGAGTGAGCCTAACTTCATTGTAGCCGATTTGGCAATAAATTCAGTGTAAGTCCTTCAAGAATTGTATCTGTTATTCAAAGGTCTAGCAATTTTGTCACCTGAGAATTATGTTAAGGATACACATGTCTGTGGAATACCCAACCACGTACAGGTTTATGTAACAAGTAGGTAGTTCAATTGATTGAACAACTGAATGGTCGTTATTGAAGCTGACAGAGATCCACGACCACACTATCATCATTATTGCCATCATCATCATCATCATCATCTCTGTCATCACTATCTTTGTCATCACCACCATCTCTGTCATACTTCATATCTCCTTTATAAGAGATATGAGTATGACTTAACATTAAAAGCAGAAGATTCTTGAATTGTTACTCTGAGTTTCACAATGTAGATTATTCAGATCATTAATTGAATAATCAGGAAGTTGTTTGGCTTAGTGGTTAGGGTATTTGGCTCACAAATCAATCCGTAAGGTTGTGAGTTCGATTCCCAGTAATGCATCATGCCCTTCAGAATAACGTTTTACTTCACATTGCTCCAGTTCATTCAGCTAGCAAAAATGAGTGGTACCTGTATTTCAAAGGGCCAACCTTGTCACATTCCATGTCATGCTGATTCTCCCAGAGAACTACATTAAGGGTACACGTGTCTCTGGAGTGCTCAACCGCTTGCATGTTAATTTTATGAACAGACTGTTCTGTTGATCAGATCAACTGGAACCCTTATCAAAAGCAATGGAATGCCAGATATTTGAATAATCAATAATATGAAACACAGTAAGGACTTTAAGAATCCTTAGCCTCTAACACATATAGCTCAGTGGTTAGAGTGTCAGGCTCACAATCATGAGGTTGTGAGTTCAATTCCTGGACCAGGCAGTGTGTTATATTCTTGAGCAAAACACTTTATTTCACATTGCTCCAATTCACTCAGCTGTAGCAATGAGATGTGATGTCACTAATGCCAAGCTAAATCAGCCTTTGCCTTTCCCTTGGATAACATGGGTGGTGTGAAGAGGGGGGCTGGTATGCATGGGTGACTGCTGGTCTTCCATAAAACAACCTTGTGCCTCGGAGGGTGACTTTCTAGGTGTAATCCCATGGTCATTCATGACTGAAGGGGATCTTTTAGCCTAGCCTTTAACAAACTACACAAACTCTACTTGGCACATTGAGTACCTCCTTTTTAACCTTCACAAGAAGCCCACCCCTGGAGTTCATGCCTCTCCACTCCACACCCTCTCTCTGAGGCATACTGGTTAAGCAAAGCCATTCCATTCATGAGGGAAGAAGTTGAAGTAGTATCCATAATCATTATAATTCTACATCTCAGACGGGTAAGGTTAATCCAACTGGTACCCAGCCTAGACATTTGTGGTTTGTGGAATGGAGGCACATGGCTTAGTGGTTAGGGTGTTGGACTCATGATCATAAGATTGTGGTTTCAATTCCTGGACCAAGTGACACATTGTGTTCTTGAGCAAAACACTTAATTTCACATTGTTCCAGCCCACTCAGCTGGCAAAAATGAATAATCCTGCGATGCACCAGCATTCTGTCCAGGTGGGGAATTTAGATGCCATAGAAACCAGGAAACTGGCCCTTATCAGTTGGCACGACTTGAGAAGAAAGGAAGGTAACCATCTGTGGTTTAATCTGACTGGGAAAAAGGAAAGGAGAGAGTCTGGAGTAAATTTTAACTAAAGGTACTGAAAGGCCAGGTGGTACTGTTAAACACAGAGGAGAGTTGGGTCTCTAACCAAGTCTAGCATGTACGTGTGAAAGAAGCGTGAGAAATAAACAATATTTGTCTGCATGGTGGATTAAATGGACTTGCTGTGTATATTTGTGTGTGAAAAAGTGAAAGAGTATTTGGGGTGGGGTATGCATGCTTGTGTGTTTATTGATATCTCTTAGTGTATATGTGTATCTGTGTGAGTGTGTGTGTGTGTGTGTGTAAGAGTAACAAGATGCACAAGTATGTATTTTATATGTCAGTGTATTTTGTGTGCGTGTGTGTGAATGTCTGTGTGTGTACATATTCACACATGCATACGCACGCTATATATATGTATATATATATATATATATATATATATATAAGATATGAATAATATATATATATATACACACACTTACATGCATACACACACGATATAAGATATATATATATATATATTTCCACATATATATGTTACATCATCTTTCATATATATATATATATATAATAGATGATGTAACATATATATGTGGAAATATATATGTATAAGTGAATAAGTATGTGCTTCAATGTATATGCGTGTGCAAGTGTATGTGAGTTACATATATGTGTATTTGTATATATAGATATATTTATGTGCAAGTGTGTGTGTGTGTGAGAGAGAGAGAGAGAGAGAGAGAGAGAGAGAGAATGTTTATTCATTTTTATAAAACATCTCTGATGATGTTGTTATCTCCATATTCACATGCATGTAAAGTAAACAAAGAGGGATAAAAAAAGTACAAAACAAAACACAACAAAAAGCCTAATTTTATTGTCAGCATAAGTTTCTGTTTATCTAGCCTCAAAAATAAAAATGCTTCATCCATCACACCAGTTCCAAGACAGACAGACAGAGAAGCAGAGAGCAGAACATACAGAGAATGAGAAAATATAGAATGAATGCAAGGAAACTAAAGTGTTTTCCTGATGGGTTGTTTTCGTTGTTATTGTGCTTTTTCCAAACCAGAATTGCGGCTCTTTTGAATGAAATGAGAAACCATGACAGAATAGAAATGTTTTGATATTTTAAACTAACATCATTAGCTAACCGGTGGTCTTAAATCTGCTCCTCTGGTTATTAGTCTAATATCATACTGTGCCAACAAATGACTTAGAGTTTTACTCCATTTATTCTAAACTTCCAGAAAATTCTTTCACATCTCTCAAGGTCAATACAGGGATTATATAGCTTGTCATTTGTATTTCATATTTTATTTTTTTTACCTCAAACCGCTGAATCATTGGGACATAAACAAACCAACACACACACACACACACACACACACACACACACACACATATATATAAGGCATAGGAGTGGCTGTGTGGTAAGTAGCTTGCTTACCAACCACATGGTTCTGGGTTCAGTCCCACTGTGTGGCACCTTGGCAAGTGTCTTCTACTATAGCCTCGGGCTGACCAAAGCCTTGTGAGTGGATTTGGTAACATGGAAACTGAAAGAAGCCCGTCGTATTATTATTATATATAATATATATTATATATGTGTGTGTGTGTGTGTGTGTTTGTGTGCTTGTGTTTGTCCCCTCAACATCGCTTGACAACCGATGATGGTGTGTTTTATCCCCGTCACTTAGTCTCGGGCTAACCCAAGTCTTGTGAGTAGATTTGGTAGACAGAAACTGAAAGAAGCATGTCGTATATTATATATATATATATATATATATATTAATATATATATATATAACACACACATGTATATTTTTGTGTGTCTGTGTTGTCCCCCCACCATCGCTTGACAACTGATGTTGGTGTGTTTACTTCCCCGTAACTTAGTGATTTGGCAAAAGAGACCAATAGAATAAGTACTAGGCTTACAAAGAATAAGTCCTGGGGTTGATTTGCTCGACTAAAGGCGGTGCTCCAACATGGCCACAGTCACATGACTGAAACAAGTAAAAGAGTAATGAGTAAAAAGAGTACATGATGGGCTTCCACGCAGTTTCCATCTACTAAATTCATTCACAAGGAATTGGTCAACATGGGGTTTCATCTTTTCAGTGTCAATAAAATAACTACCAGTGGAGCACTAGCATTGATGTAATCGACTTAAACCTTCCCACAAACTTGCTGGCCTTGTGCCAAAATGTGAAAACAATAGTTTACATTCTATTTCTTTATATTCTGAATTCAAATCCTGCTGTCATTCAGCTTTGCCTATCATCCTTTTGGGGTTCAATAAAATAAAGTTCACCCTAACCAGTATATCATGCACATTCTCAATATGGAGTTTTGTATGTATGATATAACAGTCATCTTAATATTAACATCTTTGAAATAAGCATTAAGATAGTGTGGTCATATTTAAAATGGGGGCATCAAATATGTTTACTCGAAATAATGATATTGTGAGGAAATAAGCAATATTACACATTGTCTAGTGTAATTATTTCAGTAAAAGACAATTCTAGGCATATTTCAGTCTTGTTAAGACCTCATCAGTGAAGCTTAGATGTCACTGTACCTCCCAAAGTAGAGATCAGAGAATCATGAAGTAAATGCACAAGAATATATGTTACACTGGTTATCAGAGAAAGCTAGAATTGTTTCAAGAAACAATTCAATTACTCAGACATTCCATTATTCTTCTTTGTTTTTGGTTTGTTCTCTCTCTCTCTCTCTCTCTCTCTCTCTCTCTCTCTCTAATGATTATGTTGTATCCTGACAAAACTGGCCTTGTTTCTGTAATCAAAACAAAACCTTATCTATATTATTTAAGAAATCATAAAACAAAACAACTCTGTTGGGGAAATATAAAAATCAGTTATAATAATATTTCCAAGGGTTAGACATTCTCTTCATTTTCCATTCATACTCCAAATTCCTTGCAGCAGACACAGTTTTGACACAATTCCTTTGTGACGATGTTTTCAACAACATAAACTGTATTAAGGGATCACATTGTCTATTTTATATCACATTTTGTGTACAATAATATCGTTCACAATAGGTTTCTGGCAGGGCAAACACTAGATCACTGCATTCCTGAGGGTAAGAGGTAAAAGAGAAAGTCTGCATGTTGTGTGACTTGGGGACAATAAATACCACAAGGTATTTTTGTGTGATAGCACCAATTCTTTTCCCTAGTATCCTTGTCAATGCATATATCTTTTACTAATATAAACATACACACAAACACACACACACACACATATACATGGTGTGTGTGTATTATATAATATATATATATATATATATATATATATATATATATATATATACACATACATATAAATATATGTATATATATGTGTGTATGTATATATATATGTGTGTGTGTGTGTGTGTGTGTAAAAGCAGCAGAAAATATCAAAATATAACAGCTTTTGTTATATTTTCTGCTGCTTTTAAATAAAGTATATTACTCTACCTCTGGTATTTGAGTACTCTTTTTTCCACCTTGTTTCACATTTATGTGTTTACTCCAGTATATATATATATATATGCATGTATATATATTTATAATATATATTATATAATACACACACCACCATATATATTCCCATTCCAAGTAACCTCCTACTAGAGATACCCAATACACACATACACACATATACATACATATATACATTGATACATACATACACCATACATACATACACACACACATACATACATACATACATACATACATACATACATACATACATACATATTCTCTTTTACTCTTTTACTTGTTTCAGTCATTTGACTGCGGCCATGCTGGAGCACCGCCTTTAGTCGAGCAAATCGACCCCGGGACTTATTCTTTGTAAGCCCAGTACTTATTCTATCGGTCTCTTTCTGCCGAACCGCTAAGTGACGGGGACGTAAACCACACCAGCATCGGTTTGTCCAAGCAATGCTAGGGAGGCAAACACAGACACACAAACACACACACATAAACATATATATAATATACATATATACGACAGGCTTCTTTCAGTTTCCATCTACCAAATCCACTCACAAGGCATTGGTCGACCCGAGCTATAGCAGAAGACCTCTGCCCTAAGATGCCACGCAGTGGACTTAACTCGGAACCATGTGGTTGTTAGCAACTACTTACCACACAGCCACTCCTGTGCCTATATGTATGTATATATATATATATTTGAAAAAATGAATAGAACTGGCTTTTCTGATAATTTTTCCACTTTAATAATTTGATGTTTATAAGTTTACATAAGGTGACTCTGATAGAAGTTTCTCACTTTAAAAGTGGTTTTCAAATTGATATTTTTTAGAGTTTATTATTCACTGCTTAAATAGGGAGTGTTTAATTACAAACATACACACATACATACATACACTAACACTCCCACCACGCACACACACATAGGCATATATATGTGTGTGTGTGTATGTATGAGCATGTGCACATATGCATACATGTATTTCTTTACTACCCACAAGGGGCTAAACACAGAGGGGACAAACAAGGACAGACAAACGGATTAAGTCGATCACATCGATCTCAGTGCTTAACTGGTGCTTAATTTATCGACCCCAAAAGGATGAAAGGCAAAGTCGACCTCGGCGGAGTTTGAACTCAGAACGTAACGGCAGACGAAATACGGCTACGCATTTCCCCCGGCGTAAAGAATTAAAAAGTTAAGGTATCGCCCCACTGAAAACCAGATGACCTGGGCATCAAACGTCGTGGCTGGCAATTTCAAAAACCATATATGTAAAACCTGCTAATATTTTTCTCTCTGTATTAGGTGATGACCTGACAGAATTATTAGCAGGCTGGAAAAAATGCTTTAAATGCTTAAAGGTAAATTTGACCATGGTAGAATTTACTCAGATCATAAAGGGCATCGAAGACATTGTGGTTAGCAATTCAAAAACCATATCTGTAAAACCTGCTAATATTTTTCTATCTGTATTAGGTGATCTGAGTAAATTCTTTATGATCTGAGTAAATTCTACCATGATCAAATTTACCTTTCAGTCTTTAGGGCTCAATAAATTAAGTACCAGTTGAGTACTGGGGGTTGATGTAAGTGACTTACTCCCCCCTGCCACCCAGAACAAACTGACCTTATTCTTTACTTTTATTCTTTTATTTGTTTCAGTCATTCAACTGCGGCCATGTTAAAGCATTGTCTTTAGTCGAGCAATCGACCCCAGGACTTATTCTTTGTAAGCCAAGTACTTATTCTATCGGTCTCTTTTGCCAAATCGCTAAGTTACAGGGTAGTAAACACACCAACATCGATTGTCAAACGATGGTGAGGGAACAAACACAGACACACAAACATATACATACATATATATATATATACAACAGGCTTCTTTTAGTTTCTGCCTACCAAATCCACTCACAAGGCTTTGGTCAGCCCAAGGCTATAGTAGAAGATATTTGCCCAAGATTCAACACAGTGAAACTGAACCTGAAGCCATGTAGTTAGTAAGCAGGCTACTTACCACACAGCCACTCCTGTGCCATATAAAAGTTATGGAATGAAATAAGGATGATTATATGAGCTCTGTTGTTCATGAACACTAATACAAAATTAATAATTACACATTAATAGTGAATAATGATGCACACACACACACTCACACACCACACACATATATAGCACTTACCTTAACTTCATAACAGATAATGAAGAGGTCCTCTGATGTACCTCTTTGGTAAAATCCCAATGGTAGTTGGTCTTCCTGGCAGCTATTTCAAGCTTATCTTTCTATGTATAAAACCTGTAAAGAGAATGTATTTAATTATAATTGTAATAGAGTAAACATGAGGTATGCACCTAAAGTTTGTAACATAGCAAATATGATTTATAACATGTTGAAAATTAGCTTTTGATATAATGTGTAAGAAGGCAGTGAGCTGGCAGAATTGTTGGCACACCAGGCAAAATGCTTAGTGGCATTTCATCCATCTTTACCATCTGAGTTCAAATTCCGCTGGGTCGATAGAATAGATACCAGTTGAACACTGGGGTCGATGTAATCAAGTTACCCTTTCCCTGAAATTGCTGGCCTTGTGCCAAAATTTGAAATCAATATGATATGTAACAAAATAACATCTTTGTAATATGGTAAAACTGGTTTGTAACATGATGAACCTTGGTTTGCAACAACATGAAGACTCAGTTTGTGACATGCTGAAATTTGATTTGTAATATGGTAAAACTGGTTTGTATTCTTTGCAACATGGTCTTTTTATCAAAAGTATCAAGGAAGGTAGCCTTGTGCCAGTTGATGAGAGATTAAGAGAATAACAGAAGAATAGAGATAGGGATCTTGCTGTAGAGAAGATACAAGGATACCCGAATTGAAGGAGAAAGCAGAAGAGAGGCTTAGAGAGAAAGATAGAAATGGAAAGTGAGAGATGTTGATAAATGTGTACCTCAAGGTACAGTGGAGGGGTGAATACAGGTGAAATGACACAGAGGATTGGAATGGGAGAGTGGGCAATGGGTGAGAGAGGGACAAAGAGGAAAGTTTCATAAGAATGTGAGGAGAACTCTTTGGGAAAGCAGGGCTAGTTTTATAATAATGTAATGAAAGAGGAAAAAAAATACTGGGATGAACTTTTTCCAACTAAACCCTTCAAGAAGTTGCCCCAGAATGGACACAGTGCATTGAGTGAAACAAATAAAATATAAAAGATTAAAGATGATTAATGAAAACCTGACAGAATATGATGGTTGTTTGGAGAAAGGATGTGTCTATCTTAATTCTAAATACCGACAATATCCTTTGAAGTAGGTCTGATATTCTTCTAAAGGAAAGAATCAAATACACCATTATGAGAGAAGTGGAGGAGGAAGCAGTTCCGTTGTGGGCGGATGAAGAACCACAGGTGTTGAAATTTCAAAAAGATTCTAATTAAAGAAATTAGAGTATGTAGGTAAATAGGTAGGTAGGTGGATAGGTAAGTAGGTAAGTGGTGAAAACTAAACTTTTATTCTGTCTTGTTATTTTCCTTGCATTTTTTTGTGCATCGGTATGTGTGTGTGTGCATACATGCTAATGTATGTGTGCATGCGAGAATGTGCACATGAGTATGTGTGAGTACATGCATGCATGTGTGTGTGTGCGTGAGTGTGTCTGTGAGTGTGTGTGTTTCAGTGAATGTGTGTGTGTTAGTGTGTATGTGAGTGTGTGCGTTTGAGTGAGTGTATCTGTGAGTGTGTCTCTGAGTGAATGTGTGTGTAAATTTGTGAGTGTGTGTGTGTGTGTTATACTTTGCTTTCTTGATAATTCTATAAATACAGTCTCAGTTCCTGCTCATCATTACTCTTCACTTACATAAACTTCCATCAACACCTGTAGATTTGCTTGTAGAACCATCAGGGAGATGTTTGCCTAACATTACACAAAAAAATAAAATTTTAAAAAATGACTCTATTGAGTTGAGTTGATTAATAATAGTCTGGTAAACCTGATGTCTTATATTATTATAATGCCAGGAATGAAAGACAGAATTTAGCAGTTTGGAAGAATTTTCAATAAACAAATATTTGAGCATTTTTGTTTTCTTCTTTAACCAATGTTTTTATTTTTTTTTTTTGGCTATAAAGAGAACTTTTGTTATAGAAAAAAGAAAAGACTGTTTACATGGTCATATTATTTTTTTTATTTTTTACTTGTTTCAATAATTGGACTGTAGTTATGCTGGGGCATTACTGTGAAGGGTTTTAATTGAACAGATCACCTCCAGTATCTATTTTTAAATTTGGTACTTATTCCATCGATATTTTTTGCCAAACTGCAAAAAATATCAAAACTATGAACAAACCAACACTGGTTGTTAAGTGATGGAGAGGGACAAACACAAACTGAAGACACATGCACACACACACATACACACACACACACACACACACACTGCTTAATGCCTCTAATCCAATCACAGTAAATTAACTGGAATATAAAAAGAGAAACCTATCACTTTGTCAGTTCCAGTGTCTGATATTGAAGAGAAGATAACTACTCTAAAATTCATGCAGCTATCTGGAAAGGGAACTTTGAACTAACTTGGTGTGTTTATAGCGATTTATCTACAGTAAGAAATTTTCTCTGTGACAAAAAATACAGCAAATGGTTTTCTTATTGGTTCGAATATGCCTTGAGTATATTTTTTGAACTGGTAACAAGTTTATACATTTATATAATTTATATATATATATCTTCATCATCATCATCATAATCATCGTTTAACGTCTGTTTTCCATGCTAGCATGGGTTGGACAGTTCAACCAGGGCCTGGGAAGCCAGGAGGCTGCCCCAGGCTCCAATCTGATCTGGAAGTGTTTCTACACCTACATGAGTGTAGTGGGTGCTTTTTACATGCCACCAGCACAGGGGCCAGAGGAGGCTGGCAAATGGCCACGATCAGTTGGTGCTTTTTACGTGTCACCGGCAAGGACACCAGTCAAGGCGGCGCTGGCATCAGCCATGTTTGGATGGTGCTTTTTAAGTGCCACTGGCATGGGTATCACAAGTATAATTTCCATTTGATTTTTATTTTGATGTTGACGTACTTGACTC
>NC_043004.1:70596056-70608556 GCF_006345805.1 Octopus sinensis
TCAGGCTCCAATCTGATCTGACAGAGTTCCTACAGCTGGATGCCCTTCCTAACGCCAACCACTCCATGAGTGTAGTGGGGCTTTTACGTGCCACCGGCATGAGGGCCAGTCTGGCAGTACTGACAACGGCCACACTCAGGAGCCAGTCCACCAGGACTGGCAATGACCTCGCTCAAATGTTCTTTCATGTGCCACACATCATCAAAATCTCAAAGCTATGAAACAATGCATGATTAATTTAAAATTATGTGAAAATATAAGCATTACATTTGACAGTAATCTGAATGCTAAGGGGTTAATTCCTTTGACTCCATGTGAGGCATAGAGTACCAACAAGAGATCTCCATCTGTCTTGGTTTTTGACAATAGATTGCAGTTGTTCCCAGCTATAACTATCTGCAAGTACTTCAGTTTCTCTGGACCTTCCTCATGTTGTTTTTTGCCTGACAGACTTCTATTTATCTCCCACAAGGTTTGCTTCTTATTGCAATGTTGTGGCTTGAGTGCATTTATGACCCTGAAAGCTTTCAAATGTCCATCTATGCTGGACATGTCAAAGGATAGAGGCCAGGGCCAACATCTCTATCTAGAAAAAAAGCAAATTACAGAAGCATTGACAACAATTAAAAACCAGTAAGATCTGAGAGAGGAAGACCTTCCCTTGGGAAAACATATGATGCAGTGCAGGAAAATCTGAGAAGCTGCAAGGAAAAAACAGCCGGGATCCAACTGGAGACAAACAGAAGAGACAGCCCAAGGTTGAGAACAGAACAGTCATTGATGGCTTATGCTCCAAAGAAGTGAAGTGGCCTAAATAAGTAAGTTTACTTCCATTTCCCTCGGAAGTGTCCATCAGAGGACTTGCATTGTAATGTCAGAAACAGGTTTTTATTAGGTATATCCCAGCCAAGCCCTGTTTTCTCCTTTTGATCTAGGTTTTGATACTTTGTTGGTTTGACTATAAATAAATAAAGTTGAACTTGGTGAGTTGATAAAACACTACTAATCTAAGGCAGTAGAATAACAGAAAACCATTAGAGTATGAAATGAGATGTTTTGCAGTATCTGTTCCAGCCCTATTTATTCTGAGACTAATGCCTGCAATAACACTGATGAAAAGCTATATTGGTCTTGAAGGAACAACCTTGGAAACAGAAATGGCATGGAAAGAGGAGACTGCAAAGATAAACAACGGCCAGCTTTCAGCCAAAAAAAGAAAACTTGTCCTGGACTGTACATAGATGTGCAGCTACATGGTCAACCCTGATTATACTTGAACATTTCAAGACAATTCTTATTTGGATTTACTGCATTCCTAAATGTCAGGAGACCACATCTCACTTGTACATTTCAATTTGGTAACTTTTCTTTTTTTTTTCACATGTAGATACCCTTCCTAACATCAACTACTTTACAAAGTGCACTGGTGTATTTATATATGTCTATATAAAATGTATATGTATGTGTATGTATATGTATGTGTGTTGAGTGTGTATATCTGTATATAATCAGATACAGTACATTACTATATTTGACATAGTGTTAACATATTTATTGTAATAAGTAAAAAAACAACTTGTTCTTCAGTATGTATGTATTTATACATACATACATATATACATATATACATATACACATATATTTGTATGTGTTGTGTATGTGTGTATGTATATGAGTCAAGGAATAAACGTCTTTATATATATATATATATATATATAAATAAGTTCAGCAAAATTTAGATTCAAATGAATATGGTACTTAAGTTAGATGCACCAGAATTCTGTATGGTGTTATCCATATAAATCCATGGGGTGATTATAATCAAAATAAGCAACAAGAATAACTTCGGTAATTTGGTACGTAAGTATATATATATATATATGACCTTGTCACACTACTTTACAGTATACAACAAAACACAATAGATAAGGCTAAAATATCTATTATATATATATATATATATATATATACAGTAAAAATTGATTATCAGTAAAGTTTAAATCAGTTCATTAGCAATCACATTGTTATTTAAGAAACATTCCTTAATCAGTTGTTGACCTCATCCAAATTTTCTTCATACATAAAAAAACATTGATATTGTTAGTGATGTCATTGTCATTTTGTAGTTACCGCTTTGCATTTCACTCATGCTTTCTGTGTTTCCTAGATTCTTTTTGTTTCCTAGATTAAGTATATCAGCACTCACCCAATTATTGCTTCATGCAAGATGGTATCCATAGGTAATTTCTGTTATTGTATTAAAATTCATCATCCTATTCAATTAATTAAAAAAAATAAAACGGCACCTGTTTCATGGTTCAGCTGTTTTACACTAAGGAAGTTTGTGGTCACAACTTCCACATACATAACAACAACAGCAACAACAATAATAATAATAAATAAAAGTAATTCAAACACTCTCTTTTTACTCTTTTACTTGTTTCAGTCATTTGACTGTGGCCATGCTGAAGCACCGCCTTTAGTCGAGCAAATCGACCCCATGACTTATTCTTTGTAAGCCTAGTACTTATTCTATCATTCTCTTTTGCTGAACCGCTAAATTACAGGGACATAAACTCACCAGCATTGGTTTGCAAGTGATGTTGGGGGGACAAACACACAAACACACACACATATATACATATACATATAAATGACAGGCTTCTTTCAGTTTCCGTCTACCAAATTCACTCACAAGGCTTTGGTCGACCCGAAGCTATAGGTGTCACGCAGTGGGACTGAACCCAGAACTATGTGGTTGGTAAGCAAACTACTTACCACACAGCCACTCCTGTGCCTATGTGGAGCTTAAAACAGAAACAATTCCTATAATAGTAGGTGCATTAAGTATGATAAAAAAAAACACTCAGACAAATACATAACAAAAACATCAGGACTTATAAGTAGATATCACATACAGAAAATCGCACTACTAGGTACTGCACACATCCTACATAAAACACTTTCAATACAATGAAAATAAGAGCACCACAACAAACTACA
This sequence comes from Octopus sinensis, assembly GCF_006345805.1. Taxonomy (NCBI): domain Eukaryota; kingdom Metazoa; phylum Mollusca; class Cephalopoda; order Octopoda; family Octopodidae; genus Octopus; species Octopus sinensis. Next base: position 70,599,060 of record NC_043004.1, read on the forward strand.
GCACATACCCAAGGCACACAGAGCTGCACTCAGTAGTGCAGTGAAAGCACACGATAAAAATAGGACTACTGAATAATAATAATAATAAAAATAATAATAATGATAATAATAATAATAATGATAAAAATAATAATAATAATAATAATAATAATAATAATAATAATATAATAATAATAATAATAATACATTGGTTTGGCTTGGTATAAAAGATGGGCTACAGCAAATATTCTGCTCAGTACCACAGATTTGCTTGTCAGTTGTTGGCCTAAACCAGTTGAGCATGTCCATTGGTGGCTGACAATATGTGCATCTCTGATCACGAGCAGAAGTAGTGGGGGAGCATCATAGCCATGTGTTGAGAGGGATTCTTTGGGGTTTGAATAATTCAACTCTGGAAAAGTGAGCATTTTGTTCATCATCCTTAAACAACCTATATTCAGGTACCTTTTGAGCAGGATGGGTTACTGGACCTGAAGAAAATTCTAACAAGGCCCTACCTGCAATGTCATGCACTGTTTATCTTGATATGAAGTCACCATGTCACACACAGATGATCATGATGCTTATGTCTGGTGTACCCTTATTAAACAGGTAGTCATGTTGGGTGTATTGGGCTTTGTATATTTGTATCAAAGTGTCACTTTGATGGCATGCACTGTTCTTCTCACTCAATAATGATGATGATGATGATGGCATGATCACCAGGTCAAAAGAATGCTGGTGTTGGAGAAATGCAAAATTTTATGGGATTTTCCAATTCAAACAGATAAAAAGCTAGAAAATAATCTTTTCTACTCTAAGCACAAGGCCTGAAGTTTGTGGGGAGGAGGCCCGTCGATTAGATCGTCCCCAGTACACAACTGGTACTTAATTTATCAACCCCAAAAGGATGAAAGGCAAAGTTGACCTCAGCGGAATTTGAACTCAGAATGTAAAGACAGAAGAAATACCACTAAGCATTTCGCCTGGCATGCTAACGTTTCTGCCAGCTCGCCACCTTAAGCTAGAAAATAATAAACCAAACATATCAACAATAGACAAGTAAAGTGAATTTGTTTAGTAATGATCCATTATGTCTGTTTGACTTCAAGTTTGTAAAGAAAGAAGATGAAAAATGCAATCCCTTTGCCTGTAATAATTGGTGAACTGGAAACTGAGTAATGATATAAATAAATGATTGAAAGCAATTGAAATAGAGTGACTGTAGAGCTTCTTAGGGATAGGAAAGATTATCAGGAGTGTTTATAAGCACTCGAAAGAATATTGAAACTTTGTGGATACCTAAGGTTACAGGTAGTAGCTCGCTACCCACATAAATTCTTCCAGGAATAAGAGTCAAATCATCAATAATTTAAATGCTGAAGAATTATATGGCTAAATTCAAACAACTCTATTAGTTACTACCACTCCATCAACACCACCTCCACTATATCCAGTAACATCATCATCATCATCATCATCATCATCATCATCGTCATCATCATCGTCATCGTCATCATCATCCTCATTATCATCATCATCATTGACATTATCAACATTATTATGATTCAACTACTTATAACATTGCATAACTACCTAAATCATAGGTTTCACAGCTGGAAGCCCTTTCCATTCTAAAGACAGAGAGAGAAACAAAGACAGGCACCAGTGAAACATGAAACAAAAATGACAATAAGTTTTATTTATTCATCAATTTGTTTATTTATTCGTTTATTCATTGGTCTATTTTGCAAGTAGTTCAAGTCAGGCAAGTATAGTTAATGTGCTACATACAGGTTTACGTGCTACACACAGACATTCATCATATTGGATCACTGAACTCTACATTTCTTTTCATTCTCTCTTTGTTTATTTTCTCTATTCCTTTCTGTCGAAGAGCATAGGTTCAAAACTTAAAAGACTTTTTCATTTTTCCCGAGCAACAGGAGTGGCTGTGTGGTAAGTAGCTTGCTAACCAACCACATGGTTCCGGGTTCAGTCCCACTGTGTGGCATCTTGTGCAAGTGTCTTCTGCTATAGCCCCGGGCCGATCAATGCCTTGTGAGTGGATTTGGTAGACAGAAACTGAAAGAAGCCTGTCGTATATATGTATGTATATATATGTGTGTGTGTATGTCTGTGTTTGTCCCCCTAGCATTGCTTGACAACCGATGCTGGTGTGTTTACGTCCCCGTCACTTAGCGGTTCGGCAAAAGAGACCAATAGAATAAGTACTGGGCTTAAAAAGAATAAGTCCTGGGGTCGATTTGCTCGACTAAAGGCGGTGCTCCAGCATGGCCGCAGTCAAATGACAGAAACAAGTAAAAGAATAAAAAGAAAAGAATAAAAGAAAGAATAACAAACTAATACACTTGCTTATTGTTCATACACCTGTCTTTGTCTTTTGGTTTTCTATAAAATTCAACTTAATATGTAAATTCCTGATCTAAGAACTTGTCACTCAGAAATGCCGTAATTCTGAAAATCCCATTCTGAAACTAAATAGCAAAGATATGGAAAAAAAAAAAAAAGGAAAAAATCACTGGTGTAGCTGATTTTACTTCTCATTATGAGAGTCAAAGGAAAGACACAAACATACACACATAAACATACACATGTGATTATGTTGCTAAACATTTTGCTAACTCCATAGTTATGAGTTCCATTTAACAATGTGGCACTAGAAACAAGTGATTTTACGATATGCCATTTCATCGACCAATTCCTTGAGAGTCAAATTTGGCCAATGAAAATTGCAGAAACTAACTGTGTGTGTGTGTGCATGCGCACGCATGCATACATGCATGAGTACACCTTCTCCTTGACATACAACCACAAAAAGTTGAAAACTTTGCAAAGGTTGAACATGTCATTCAAGATGCTGTGTTGTTATCATAAGATATATGATGAAAAAAACTATTCACACAATGCCCACCATCTTCCTTGAATAACCACCTCAACCCAAAAACATGACTGTGAAGATCAAACATTTATTTTCAATTGCATTTTTTTCCCAGGAACAATTTTTTTATTGTATGAATACACAATTTCATTTGTATTAATCTTTACATTAATATTAGATATTTTTGTTTACAGTACAGCAGAGTACATATTACACATTTTTCACATTATATACAATAATTATGAATTAAACTTTTTTGATTTATATTTTTCTAATCTGTTTGAAAGAAAATACTGTTAAAAAAAATATTAATCCAACATACAATCAGATCAACTTATGACCTGTCAGTCAGAACGAAACTCGATCATAAGGTGAGGAGACAGGTATGTGTTTATGTATACGTGTGTGTGTGCATATATATAATATAATATATATATATATGTAGAGTAAGTGTGTTTGAAAGTTGTGGTTTCTTTGGTATGTTTGTTTCCAAACAACAGTTATTTTAGTGCTGTTGACACCACCAGATTGAATGGTACTGCCCAGGTGTCGAAACCATAATGATATCTGTGGGGCAGCTGATGATGGAGATGTGTTGGATTGTTGGTATCACTGTTTTTGCATATAGTGTTATAAGACATTTATATATATATATATATAATATATATATATATTATATTAAATTAGAGACAAAACCACTATTATGCAAATCAAACAAAGAAAGACTTAAGCCAATACATAAAATAATTTATATAAATTATTTTATGTATTGGCTTAAGTCTTTCTTTGTTTGATTTGCATAATAGTGGTTTTGTCTCTAATTTAATATAATATAATATTTTACTATAAAATTGGATTCAATCCTAAATCTGATTTTTCCCTGTAAATTTGGATTTATTCCCTAATATTTATTATTATATATATATATATATATATATATATCTTATCTCTTCTCTCTTACTTATTTTAGTCATTGGACTGCAGCCATGATAGAGCACCATTTTAAAAAAAAAGGGTTTTTTGTCAGTACTTATTTTTTAACTAGTATTTATTCTATTAATAGCTTTTGCTGAACTGCTAAGTTACTTGAACACAAAGAGACCAACACCAGTTGTCAAGTGGTGATGTGGGACAAACACAAAGGAACACATAGATATATACATATACGTATATATGATGGGCTTGTTTTTCAGTTTCCGTCTACCAAATCCACTCACAAAGCTGTGGTGAGCCTAGGGCTAGAGTAGAAAATGCTTGCTCAAAGTGCCATGCAATGGGACTGAACCCAGAACTGTGTAGCTGAGAAGTAAACTTCTTACCATACAGCTGCACCTACACCTATATATATACACACACACACATATATATATACACAAATATATATATATATATATATATATATATATATAATATATATATACACACACATATATTCATACACACACATACTCCCACACACACACATATAAATCTAAGAAATTGGAGATATAGCATTTAATAAAAAATTTATTAAATGCAAAACTCAAACATAGTCCCTTACAGCTGTTTCAATTAAGCCTAAAAGATTAAATAGCAATTATTAAAAATCGCTATATTTGGCAAAATCTTTTCAGAGATGTAGAAAAAAACCTAACAGTATATCTTTTTTCTACCCCTCTGAAGAGATTTTGCCAAATATAATGATCTTATTAATTGCTATTTAAACGTTTAGGCTTAATTGAAACAACTGTAAGGGACTATGTTTGATTTTTGCAGATAATAAATTTTTATTAAATACTATATCTCCATTTTCTTACTTTCTTTTGAATGATTATAAACCATGATTTATATATAAACACTACACTCACGGAGTGGTTGGCGTTAGGAAGGGCATCCAGCCGTAGAAACACTGCCAGATTTGACTGGGCCTGATGAAGCCTTCTGGCTTCACAGACCCCAGTAGAACCGTCCAACCCATGCTAGCATGGAAAACGGACGCTAAACGATGATGATGATGATGATGATGATTGTTTTACGAATATTATTATTAACAACAAATATTAGGTATTGAACCAGTAATTCATAGGATGAAACCATCCCTTAGTGAGGCTATTTTAATCTCAATTGAATTTATATATATGTGTGTGTGTGTGTGTGTGTGTGTGTGTATGTATGCATGTATGTATGCATGTATGTATGTATGTATATATATACATATAGTGTGGGAGACTTAAAAAAAGGGGGAGGGACAAACTCAAGGGCTGCCCCAGAAGGCATACACTCTAGCTATACCAGTGACAAGATTTGAACTCAGAATGCAAAAAGCTGGAATAAATACTACAAGGAGTTTTGTTTGATTCCTTAATGATTCTGCTAATCCCCTGCTTTAATCCTTTAATACTGTTGTATTATGTTTAATAAGAGAAAACATAAAATCAGAATCGTAAGAGGGAAAGGAGCAGTAGAAGAAGAAAACCAGAGAAGAGATAAGTGGAAGTGGTGAAAGCTGTTCTCGGGATATTGAATTTCATGAAGGACATGACAAGTGACCTTGACAAGTAGAGACATGCTGTGTGGGTGAAGACTCATCCAACCCATACTAGTATAGAAAAACAAATATAACATAATGGTGATGTTATGATCATACATACACATGCACGTACTCATACATACATACATACATACATACATACAAAGAAATATGTAAAATGTAATGATGCACCCACACACACACACATACACACACACACATACACACACACACACATACACACGCACACTTATGTTCTAAAGAGACATGTTCACACAGAACATAAATGCAGGTATATATACCTATATGTATGCACACAGCAGCACAAGCACACATTTAAAAACTCCAGGAACTGCCTTGACTCAGAAAGTCTTGTCACTTTGTTAGCGATCGTCTTGAATGCCAATCTCAAAGAAAAACATACAAACATAAACACATAATACATACAGTCATATAATTTATTAGTGTTGCATTTCCGCAAATTTTTTTCTCTTTGAACTATAGAATTTTAAAATAAAGTAATTAAGATTTTTTTTTTTAAACAAAAAAAAATCTCTCCTATATACTACCCCAAATAAATGAATAATAAATTATTTAATTGTATAATTTGATTGCAAGTGAAATTCATTTCCTACAAATTTTGATTTCGGTGTTTTAGATCAAAGAATATCTTTTACGTTAAACTAGTTTTCCAATAAAGTTTCAGTTTGTACATGTGTGTATGTGTGTGTGTGTGTGTGTGTGTGTGCTCTCTGTATGAGTGTATGGGTATGTATATATGTGTGCAGGCTTTTGTGTGTGTGTGTTTCTGTGTGTATGTGTATGTATGTGTACATGTGTGTATGTGTATGTGTATGTGTATGTGCATGTGTGCGTGCTTCTGTGTGGGTGTGTGAGTGTGTATGTGTGTGCATGTGCTTCTCTGTATGTGTGTGTTTGTGCTTGTACTTCTGCATATGTGTGTGTGTGTGTGCGCATACTGCTGTGTATGTGTGTGTATGTGTGTTTGTGTTTGCATGTATGTGTGTGTATATGTGAGTGTATGCGTACTTCTTTGTGTGCGTGTGTGCATGTGTGTATGTGTGTGTGTATGCTTGCGCATATGACTGACTGTAGGTCAGTGAGTATGTACTGGTGTGGGTGGGTGTGTATATGAATGCATATTTGTATGTGCGTGTATGTGTATGTGTGGGAGTTTAACAGTATATGAGAGTGGTTGGTTGTATGAGTGAATGAGTGTGTCTTCCATGCATGTGTACGAGGGTGTGTAAGGTTGTATGAGTGTGTGAGTGTATGTGCCTGAGCATCTGCATGTGTGGATGTATGTGTGAGTGTATGTACAGAGATAAAGTGCATCAGAGTTTGTGAGTGTCTGCGTGCGCAATTGTGTGTGTGCGCATGCGCAATTGTGTGTGTGTGTGTGTGTTTGTGTGTGCGTGCATGTGTGCAGACACAAGACTGTGTGTGTGTAAATGTCTGACTCAATTTCGTTGTAAGTCACTGTATAATCAATACAAAATCAATCAGAAAGTTGGAACAGTAAATTTTTCACGTATTGATCTTCATAAAAGAAAACACATTCTTTATCAGTAATATTGTTGTTGTTCTGATTGCTGCTCTATATTCAGTTTTTATTTTTATTTTTAAAATTTTCCTCTATCCTCAACGTTAACCAAGATTACCTTAGGTGTATGGAATCTGATACAAGCTGGAAGGAAAAAAATAAAATTTGGTAAGGAAAGTAGGTAGGGTTTCTTATAATAGCATCTCTAGAGAAGAAAATAAAACTTAAGGAAGGAGAGCTTGAGAAGTAGACAAATGTGAAATAACTACCTCACTGACTGGCTGATGGACGGATGGATGGAAAGACTAACTGGGTGAACTGATCATACACAGCTGTCTCTTGCTAGGTCAGAATAGATTTAAGAGCAGATGCAGACATGACTGTGTTGGTTGAGACATTCAGTTTGCAACCATGAAGTTCCAGGTTCAATCCCACAGCATGGCTATTTGGACTTGTGTTTTCTAGTATAGCCTCAAGTTAGCCAATACCTCGTTAGTGATACTTGGTAGGTGAGAACTGTACAGGAACATGACATGTATATGTAAGTACAAGTGTGTGCATACACACACACACACACACACACACACACACATATATAAAATTGAGTGGACAAACAAAAGAAAGAGCTAAGTTCCAGTGACATGCCTAAGTTACATGGGGCCAAATTAAATTGTTTTAAATAATGTGTGTGTGTGTGTGTGTGTGAGTGTAACATCATCATCGTTTAACGTCTGTTTTTCATGCTGGCATGGGTTGGAGAGTTTGACTGAGGTCTGGAGAGCCAGCAGCTGCACCAGGCTCCAATCTGATCTGCTAATGTTTCTACAGCTGGATGCCCTTCCTAATGCCAACCACTCCAAGAGTGTAGAGGGTGTATATTATCAATAGTTTATATGTCTGAAAGAGAAGCACACTCTAAAAAAAATTGGAGCAGTAATATATATTTTTCAGAAAGTTAAACGTTATGGCTGGTCACAGAGTGACCACTAGTTTTGCACTCATGAAGCATTTAGCAGTATAGGTGACTCGTCAGACTCAAATGGCTGAAGGTGTATAACCTCTCTACAACTGGAGGAAGAAATGCATCGTGGTCAGTTAATATTTTATTTTGTTGGCTTTCGTGCATTAAACTGCCAAGTTACAAGACCTTAATATGTGTCACAGCTACTTAAGTGGAGCTAATAGTGAAATTTGATCCTTGCTTGTTAATAAACTGGAAAACGAAGATGAGTTTTGAGTCCAGCTGATGATCTACAGCTTTTACCAAAGCTTTCACATAAATGTCTCTTCCCTGTTAAATACTGAGCAGAATCATGACATTTAATATTATGTGTAATATGGTTCTTTTCAAATGAGCAAAAAGAGATTACATTTATATCATGATTAGCAAGTATACTCTTTCGTTCACATATCCTTGAATAGCTTTCATCAATCTGAGACCATGATGCAAGGTGTTGCCCAGCTCCAGTATTGTTTCCAGTGACATATGTTTATACAGAGGACCAAGTTGACAACAGGCTTAGCAGAAGACATATATTATTAGCATGTCTCCCCACAAGGTCACCCAAACAAACAAAACTGGTTGCAGCTATATGCTGTCAACAAACTGTTCTTAAATTTCTCTCTATATGGGATTGCTGGTTCTCGTAGGCCCTTGTGGCTAATAAAAGAATTATTATTTTAGTATTTTTATTATAAGATGAAGGTGTGGCTGTGTGGTAAGAAGCTTTTTTCCCAACCACATGGTTCCAGGTTCAGCCCTACTGCACAGCACCTTGGACAAGTGTCTTCTACTATAGCCTCAGGCCAATCAAAGCTTTATGAGTGCATTTGATAGACAGAAACTGAAAGAAGCCCATCATATGCATGTATATATGTGTGTGAGCGTATGTATGTATTTGTGTGTGTGTGTGTGTGTGCGTGGACGCGCGTGCGTCAGAATTTGTTCCCAGCACCACTTACAACTCGTGTTGGTGTATTTAAGTCCCTGTAACTTAGCAGGTTGGCAAAAGAGATCAATGGAATAAGTATCAGGCTTATAAAAAGAACAAAAGCACTGGGGTCAATTCATTCGACTAAAAATTCTCCAGGTTGGTGCCCCATCATGTCCGTAGTCTAATGACTGAAACATGTAAAAGACAAAAGGTAAAAGATTATTATTATTGCTGCTGCTGTTGTTATTGTTGTTGTTGTTATTATTATTATCATTATTGTTGTTATTATTATTATTATTATTATTATTGAGTGAGAGAACAGTGCATGCCATCAAAGTGACACTGGGGTAAAATATACAAAGCCCAGTATACCCATCATGACTACCCGTCTGATAAGGGTACACCAGGCACATGCATTACAACCATATGTGCGCGACATGGTGATCTCATATCAAGATAAACAGCACATGACCTTGTAGGTGGGGCCTAGTTAGAATTTTCTTCAGGTTGAGTAGCCCATCCCGCTCAAACGGTCCCTGAGTAAGGGTTGTTTAAGGATGTTCAATGAAACACCCATGTTTCCAGAGGTGAATTATTCAAACCCCAAAG
>NC_043004.1:70613556-70618556 GCF_006345805.1 Octopus sinensis
AATACCTATCATGTTCTGTGTAAAGACAGCAAGTTGGTAGAAGTGGTTGAAGAGTTTTGCTAGAGGCTGGTAAGAGTCAGTGTAAGTTCCATGTTGAACTTGCACTGAACATGTAAGTTGTTGTAATGGTGGTAGTTGTTCGAATTACTGTGTGTTGGTCCTATTGCTAGAATTCTTGTAAGGGTTCAGTTCCCCTGCTCATAATATATTAGTTGTAGCTGTGCAGTGTTAACCAGCTAGAGGAGATGTCTTCTTGAGGTTAAAAAATTGCACTAAAATCCATTTGAGTGAAAAACAAGTGCTAACAAGAGGGCTTAGTACAAGGAAAAATTGTGTTGTGTGCAAAAAACAAACAGTGCTACCTAAGAATTGGGTAACAATTACGTTACAACACTGGGCAATGAGTCATCAGGATGTAACAGTGACAATGTAAAAATAAATAAAAATAATAATATTAACTTCAAATAGGAGTCAATCTCAACAGGGAGATGTTAAAGTGAGAGTCATTGACACCCCTGGGGGACTGGAAGAATGGACTAGCTAAACTCTTATAAAGAGTAGAGGTTGGTAGTAGTTGAGTAGAGAGCATTTTGGTAGTTTCATGAAGTATGTCATGTGAACACATTGATTAAACCTCTGCTACCTAATTCTATACATACCAACCTGTGGCAGGATATAAAAAAAGGGTCGATAAAGTAAGTGCTAGCTGAACACTGGAGTTGTTGTGATAAACTAACCCCTTCCCTGAAATTTCTGGCCTTGTGGTATAATTTGAAACCAATGCATTATATGAATATGATGGGTAGGGCATGAATTTTAGCAACTTGAACCTCTGCTTTCTTTGAAAAGCTTATGATTCACGCTTCCCTTGTAATAATAGGAAACTGCTTTTGTACATGACATCATACATAGCAAGTTAAGCCCAAAACTGGATATTTAGTTATGTTTAGCATAAATTTCATGGTTTTTGGCTATGCAAATACAAAAGTGTTCAAGCCTGGAGCGTGTAAGGCTTGTTTTTTGCATATTTCCTGTTTTCCTTGCAAATTATGAGGAGGAAATAATTCATTGTTTCCAATTATGGTGACCGAGAAAAGCAGAACAATAGAGTTTTACTAATGTAGAATGAGACATCTTTTTTGTTTGCTTCAAAAGGGTTTAGTCAAATAAATTGACCCCAGTACATATTTTTAAAATTTTAGTACTTATTCTATCAATTTTGACCATAAGTGTGTTCAATCAGAACATGGGATTCAACAACAACAACATGTATGCGATAAAATAAAGGAGATCAAATTTAATCAATAAGGCAATCTATTTGATATATTTGATCTTGCACTTTGAAAATCATTCTACTTTTATCAAAATGAAGATGGCAGATATTCTAACTTTCATTTCACAATTCAATAAGAACATCCAGTTTTTGCTTTATTATCATTCTTTTTATTATTCTGCCTTTTAACTTTAACCTTTCATCATCATCACCATCACCACAGCCACCACCACCACCATCACCACCACCATCATCATCATCGTCATCATCATCACCAACATCATTTTAATGTTCACTTTTCCATGCTCGCATGTGTTGGATGTAATTCATCAAAGCAGATATTTTTATGGCTGGATCCCTTTCCAGTCATCAATCTTCACCTGTTTCCAAGTAAAGTGACATTTCCCCATGACCAGGGTGTGTTCCCCCCACCCTGGAAGATGGGAGAGGAAGGACACTGCTTGAATAATTTTGACACTCATTTACAACTACCAGGCAAAGTCAAGATAAGGAAACAGTAACATTGATACACATACACAGACACAGACGCACACACACACACACACACACACACACACACCACACACACACACACCACACACACACACATATATATATATATATGCACACACACTCATACACACTCACACACACACATGTATACACACACACATGTATACACACACACATGTATACACACACACACAACAGGTTTCTTTCAGTTTACATCTACTAAATCCACTCACAAGGCTTTGGTTGGCCCAGGGCTATAGTAGAAGACACTTGCTAGAGGTACCATGCAGTGAGACTGAACCTAAAACTGTAAGGTTGGGAAACAAACTATTAACCACACAACCACACTTTTAGGTATGTTAATTAATATGTCAGTAATGGTTGGAAAATAATTGTCAAAATAAATCGTTTTTATAAATTGAATTTCCATATTTCTTTTTTAAAAAGACTTTATGATTCTCAGAAAGTCACTTTTTAACACCTTCTACAGCTCAGCTTATTTTTCAATGAATCACTTGCTAACAACCCCTTAGCATCCAGATTATTCTGTCAAATATAAAAGGGAAAAGACCCCCCTAGAAAGTTACTCTCTGGGGCACAAGTCCGGGCAAGGTTGTTTATGGAAGACCAGCAGTCACCCATGCACACCAGCCTCCTCTTTCCATGCCACTGATGTTATCCAAGGGAAAGACAAAGGCCAATACAGCTTGGCACCAGAGATGTTGCAACTCATTTCAACAGCTGAGTGAACTGGAGCAACATGAAATAAAGTGTTTTGCTCAAGAACACAACACACAGCCTGGTCCAGGAATTGAACTCACTACCTCATGATTGTGAGCCTGATGCTCTAACCACTGAGCTAGGTGCTTCCTGTCAAATATAATGCTTATTCTATTCACATTGCATTGGATTAATCAAGCATTATCGTATAGCTTCAAGATTTCAATGATGCGATTTTCAATTTTTAAAATGACTTTGTAGGATGTGTGCGAGAGGCCAGACCTGGCCTGTTTGAATTTAAAACAGGTAGAATACTTGAGCCAGATTTGGCCAGTTTAAATGCTAAAGAATTAAAGAGTTAAACCTTTTCAAAGTCACTCAGAATTCTGGAAATAGCAGTCAAATTTTCTTAAGAAACATCTTACAATACTTCACTTAATTTCTTGATTAATGATCTATGCTTTAATGATGGTTTTTCAAAAGTTATAAGAATAAAAACTTAATAGCTAATTAAGCAAAATAATATCTAAACATTAATAATGATTCCTTTGAAACTTAATTACCATAATGCATCTTGATAATGAGTGCATGAGTTAGGGCCGGATTAAGACCCATAGAGACCCTAAGCACTTAAAAGGCTTTGGTGCCCTCAAGTATATGTAAATAGTTCAAAATGTAAACTATGATAAACCATAAAATAAATTTTTATTTTCCAAAATGAAACGAAACTAACAGTAAGATGGAAAATAATATTTATTTTTGTATGCTTCCACTTTGTTTGTATTTAAAAAAGTTTTCTCCATATTTTTTTTAATTGCAAAATGTTTGATAATATCGCTAAAATTAATTTTACGTAAAACTTCTGTTTCTATACTTAGTAGAGATAAGACGTTACGAATATTATTTCAGCAAGTTTAAAGTGATTTCTTTTGTGCCATAAACCTTTTTCATTTCTGTGGTGCCCCCATCCCTTGATGCCCTAAGCACGTGCTTAATGGGTTAATCCAGTGCTGGCATGAGTATTTGTTTCTGCTCATTAAATCATTCAGTTAGTTTGTATGTTGATTTTGTGCATATATATATATATATATATTTCCGTACCAGTGGCATGTAAAAAGCACCAACCAATTGTGGCCGTTTCCAGCCTCCTCTGGCCCCTGTGCTGGTGGCACATAAAAAGCACCCACTACACTCACGGAGTGCTTGGTGTTAGGAAGGGCATCTCACTGTAGAAACACTGTCAGATCAGACTGGAGCCTGGTGCAGCTTCGTGGCTTCCCAGACCCCGGTCAAACTGTCCAACCCATGCTAGCATGGAAAACAGACGTTAAACGATGATGATGATGATGATATATATGTAGTCACAGGCATGGTGATATGGTAAGATGCTTGCTTTCCAACCACGTGGTTCTGAGTTCAGTCCCACGGCATGGTACCTTGGGAAAGTGTCTTCTGCTATAGCCTCAGGTCAACCTAAGCTTTGTGAGTGGATTTGGTAGATGGGAACTGTAAGAAGTCCATCGTGTGTGTGTGTGTGTGTGTGTGCTTGTGCCTGTGTTTGTCTCATACCACCACTTGACAACAGTGTTGGTGTGCTTACATCCTAGTAACTTAGTGGTTCAGCAAGCTAGTTTAGTTTGGCCATCTTCCCAAATGCTTCAATGATTTCACATGAGCACGCCATCCATCACGGTGCCCCATGCATGTTCTTAATTCGTCAACATTTGTCATTCCACTGTCCTGAAGCAAGTTGCTCCCTATTGATTCTTCCTTCAACTGACTGCCATAAGACCAGTTGACACACAGGTTCTTCTAAGTGCCTGACTCTTTTCTGCCGAATCTTCTCAGTTACTTGGGAGTAGATCTTGATAAAGCTGCTTGTTTGTTCGGCAAAAGAGACTGACAGCCTAAGTACCAGAGTTGAAAAAAATGTTCTGGAATCAATTTATTCAACTAAAATTCCTCAAGTAGAGGCGCATGGGCTAGTGGTTATAGCAGCAAACTTGCAGTCAAGGGATTGTGGGTCCAAATCTCAGACCAGGTGTGTGTGTTTATGAGCAAAACACCTTAGCTCCACATGGCTCGAGCATAAGGTAATGGCGAACTTCTGCTGACTATTTTGCCACATCTTTCTCTCACTCTTTCCTCCTGCATCTAGCAGCTCACTTGTAATGGACTGGCATCCCATCCAGGTAGGGAACTTATATGCCAATGAAACCAGGAAACCCTTATGAGCCAGGCATGGCTCAAGAAGGAACAAACAACAACAACAAAGTTCCTCAAGGCAGTGCTCCAGTATGGCCACAATCTAATGACTAAAGCAAGTTAAAAAAAAAAGATAAAAGTAACAGTTATTAAATAATGTAAGACACATATCAAGTGTGGATTCTGTCTGCTGGTGAAGAAAGTATAATGAGATGATGTTACCTGTCCACATAACTACCTGTATACCACATAAAAGTCCTTATTCTGGTGCCTCATAAAAAGCACCCAG
>NC_043004.1:70623556-70631056 GCF_006345805.1 Octopus sinensis
GTGTGTGTGTGTGTGTGTGAGTTAATATTTTGAACATGACTGAGTGACTGATAATATACAGCATGCTATACAAGCTCATCCAACCATTATATTATCAGAAGCATGAAACTTAGAATAGTTGCATTTAAATCTTGTGTATACAAAACAATGTTTACTTTTAACTCTAATAATAGAACTGCACACATGTGCACACATGCATGTGTGCATTTGGATTTACAACCAGGAAAAGAATAGCCAATATTTGTAGACTGTATTAATTTATTCAAAGCTGACACAGCTCTGTTGCTGTGAAAGACAAATGAAAACCTGAGTAGCAATGTTGGATAGCCTCGGCTTCAAATACATAAATACATAAGTGAGTGGGGATAGCCAGCATTCCACAGATAAATACATGCATGTATGCATATATATATATATATATATATATATATAATATATATATATATATATATATATATATATATATATATATATATATATATGCGTATATATGATGGAAATACATTTGTGACCAAGTACAACTCCTTCCTAAACTCAGTAAGTCCTTGCAAACATTCCGAGACTCCAAAAACTTCCTGTGTGTGAATTTATTTTGAGAGGATAGTGTTTGGCACAGCATGGAACCCACTTTTCAGTGCAATCAACTATAAAACCAGTGGCACAACAGAGGTTGAGACGACCAGAGACCAACCTGCCCTTCTGGCATTTTATTCAAGTTTACCTTCTTGAAAGAATTCTAACAAGAAATAGGGGTCCTTCACTCCCATTGGTTCACATGTGTGTTAACCCATAACCAGGATTATGACAAATGCTACTAAGGGTGAGAGTAGACCTAGGAAAAATAGGGGATAAGTAGTAGTCCGATACTCCTCAAAACACATATGCATACATACATATTCACATACATACATACATACACACACACACACACGTATACATAAACACACGCACGCACGCACACACACACACACACATACACACACGCATACAAACATACACACAAATAAGAAACTCCTTCATAGTATTTATTACTTTATTGCCCACAGGGGGCTAAACATAGAGGGGACAAAGAAGGGTAGACAAAGGGATTAAGTCGATAACGACCCCAGTGTGTAACTGATACTTATTTAATCGACCCTGAAAGGATGAAAGGCAAAGTCAACCTCGACGGAATTTGAACTCAGAATGTAATGGCAGACAAAATACCGCTAAGCACTTCACCCAGCATGCTAACGTTTCTGCCAGCTCGCAGCCTTACTCCTTCGTGGTATTGATCCATCAAAATGATAGTAAAAAAATACCTGCCAAAGTACTGCCAAACGGAATTGAACTCTAAAGTACATGGTTGCAGAACAATCTTATTAACCACATGGCTATGCCTGCTGCACACCACACCCCACCCTCACTCTCATTCACATACACATATAAATATACATATACATGTGTGCAAAGAGAGAGAGAGAGAGAGAGAGAGAGAGAGGGTGGGTGTGTGTGTGTGTGACACAGACAGAGCATCTTAAAAATTCAGTGATTAAACTAGACTGATTCCAGTTTTGAGTGATTGGAAGAGATTCAAATGTTGGATTTATTGAGCAAGATTATTTTTGAGTTAATCCAATAATTATTAGCTATAAATGCTGATTAGTTAGAAGTAAATTCTAATTATTATTTCTAAGCTGTTCCTTAATCTCTCCAAACCTTAATCCTCTTATAAAAACAAGAAGAAATAAAAGTAGTAGAAAGCAAAGAAGAAAAAACTAAACCTTCCTACAATCCAAGAATATTTAGTAAGCTGTGGAACACCAAATGAAAGTTTATGTAAATAACTATTTATAAGTTTTGAAATTCAGTAATAGTATGGAAACAAACATGATAACTTGTAAGTTAAGAAACTGACAAACTGAATTCTGAGGGACCGCAAAAGAAACAAGAAAATAAAGAAGACTGAGACATGGATGAAATAGATTTGAAGAAAACTGGAAATTGGTAACCCGAAAACTGAAAGTTGAGGAGAAATGAAAAGGAAGTTGTTTACTTAGCATTGGGAAATAAATGACTCATTTGATTGATTGATTAATTGATTGATTAATTGAGTGATTGATTGATTAATTTAAAGGTGTGATGTGAAGTGGGAGAAGACTGGGGTTATAGAATGTATTGTTGGTAACAAAGTATTTTCTCTCTATTTATGTTTTTCTTTCTCTCTATCTCTTTTTTATCTCTTTCTTTCTTTCTACTGCTTTCTCTCTCTCCACCTCTCTCCATCTGTCTTTTCCTTTGTCATTCTTACCTCTCTCGTTGTCTATTCCTGTCTCATTGGCTTTCTCCTTTTCTCTCTCTTTCTTTCACTCTCACTCTCTCTCACTCTCTTCCTCACCCCACTTTGTAATCTTGTGCCTGCTCTCTCACTCTCTCTCTTAGTATCTTCCTCATTCTCATTTTCTCTTGCTCACATCCTCACTCTCTCTTGCAGTCTCTTCCTTACTCTCCCACCCTTGCTCTTTCTTTCTATTGTTACTGCTCTCTCTCTCTCTCTCTCTCTCTCTCTCTCTCCCTCTTTCTACAAAAAAGACCATTTGAATGATGCAAATGTCCAAAAAGATGATGTGTATTTACTGAATAATGGACAATGGCTATAGATAAATCATAAGACACAAATGCCTGTGGCACATAAAAAGCACCCACTACACTCTCGGAATAGTTGGCATTAAGAAGGACATCCAGCTATAGAAACCTTGCCAGATCAGATTGAAACCTTGTGCAGCCTCCTGGCTTGCCAGTCCTTAGTCAAACTGTCCAACCCATGTCAACATGGAAAGTGGATGTTAAACAATGATGACGATGATGACGAGAGAGATGTAAAGAGAAAGGAAGAGAAAGAGAGAGCATGTATATCATTTGTTGAATAACGCAAAGCTAAATTTACAAACATATAGAGTAAGTTAAGATAGCAAATAGATATGAACAGGACTGATTTACATATCAATTTAATGATTAAAGATCCTATGCTAATTCCATATATTTAACGATGTATATCATCTTATTTGTGTTGAAACCATAATGATATCCGTTGGGCAGCTGATGATAGAGGTATGTCAGATTGTTGGTATGGCTGTTTTTTGTATATGTGGAACAGTATTATTGGATTGTATGTGGAGGCGCAATGGCCCAGTGGTTAGGGCAGCGGACTCGCGGTCATAGGATCGCGGTTTCGATTCCCAGACCGGGCGTTGTGTGTGTTTATTGAGCGAATTCACCCAAAGCTCCACAGACCTCTGGCAGGAGGTGGTGGCGATCCCTGCTGTACTCTTTTGCCACAACTTTCTCTCACTCTTTCTTCTGTTGGCCTGCTCGCTTAGCCAGCGGGGTGGCGTCATTTGAAGGCTAAAACCATGTGAAGCGCATTGTGACCAGCGATGTGTAACAGCATCTGATTGCCTGGTCGGTCACGGTGATCACGGTGATTATTGGATTGTAGGTATAGCTGTGGATTAGTATTATAACACATCCTTTTGATATATACAAATTGCAAAAGTGCATGTCCCTGCGGATATACATCTTAACAATTGCAAGTTTGTAGTTTCAGTTCCCAAACCATGCAGTGCATTGTGTTCTTGAGCAAAACACATAATTTCATGTGCACTCAGCTCAAAATGAGTAACCCTGCAGCAGGGTTTAGATGTAGTGTTGTGACCAGGGTTACTTATACACCACGGAAACCATGTGACTAGCCCTATGAATCCTAAAGTGAAGCAGTAATATCCGGAGGAGCTTACTTTACTTTATTTATTGTTGTTGTTGTTTGTTCCTTTTTGAGGACCAGTTTCCTGGTTTCACTGGCATACAGGTTCTCCACCTGGATGGGACACCGGTATGTTGCATGCGAGCTGTTAGATGCAGGAGGAAAGAGTGAGAGAGAGAGTTGTGGTGAAAGAGTCAGCAGAAGTTTGCCATTACCATCTGCCGGAATTGCATGGAGCTTAGGTGTTTCACTCATAAACACACACATCGCCTGGTCTGAGATTCGAACCCATGATCCCTCAACTGTGAGTCCACTGCTCTAACCACTAGGCCATGTGCCTCCTACTTTATTTACATATACAAATTACAAACAATACATATATAAATATGTGGAAGCACATGGCCTAGTGGTTAGAGCAGCGGACTCACGGTTGAGGGATCGCAGGTTCAAATCTCAGACCGGGTGATGTGTGTGTTTATGAGCGAAATACCTAAGCTCTACGCGCCTCCGGCAGAAGGTAATGATAAAAATTCTGCTGACTCTTTCACCACAACTTTCTCTCATTCTTTCCTCCTGCATTTTGTAGCTCACCTGCAACGGACTGGCGTCCCGTCCAAGTGGGGAACCTATATGCCAAGGAAACCGGAAAACTGGCCCTAATGAGCCAGGTGTGGCTCAAGAAGGAGCAAACAACATATATAAATATATGTTCAATATATAACATAAATATATTAAAAAAGTATTCAAGAACAAAAATACAATGAAAAACCAACAAAATCAAACAAGACTACTATGAAGGACTACAATCCGAAATGTTGAACTACTTTGTTTCTTCCTTTCAGTGTCAAACTAATTACATAGTACTGCTGGTTATGCCTTATCATTATATCTTCAATATATGGTGATGCAGAACCTAACTTTGAATTATACTGGACTTGACTGATATAATACAAAAGGGTATGTAGACAGAGTTTTAAAAAAATAGCATCACAATCCCTTAAGAACTGATGGAAATAGTGGCACTATATGCATTACCCTACATTTCAGCTCACAGTAAGGGAGGAACATAACCCTTAATATCTACTTCTACATCCTTTGCAACCTCAGTTTCACAGACCTTAACACCTCTCTTGTTCCTAAAACCCATTTTCATCATTGTTCTTAACACTGATTGGTTCTAGCTTTTTAAGATGGCTTGGAAGAAAACTGATTTTTAAGGATGGCTTGGGATAAACTAAACCTTTGAAATTTCTCTCAAATAAAGGATCCAACATGAAACACTAGATTTCTTCTCTCCTTTATGAGTAGAAAAGTCATATGTGTAGGTAAGTGCACTGAGTGAAAATAGTATGACAGATGATTAGTGATAAGGAATGAGTTGGATGCAGAAGATATCAGTTCAGTGGAGAGGAGGAAGTGAAAGAAATAGGGCAACTCAGAAGATTGCTGGAAGAGTGAGTGTTAGATGGTGAGGTCTGGGGAAGGCTGAATTCTGCTGAGATGGATGGGTCTTCTTAAGCACAGCATATCGTTATTCACGTCAGTCCCCACTCTCCATCATCTTTGCTAACTTTTTGTAGTTACAAATTGTCGAAGCAGACCTATCATTTATTTATACAACAGATTCTAGAATCTACCTTTGAAATTTCAGTTTCACTGACAACATTATTTAACCCTTTAGCATTCAATCCAGTCATATCCAGCCTAAATATTCTACCTGTGTTATGTTAAAATTGACAAGATCCAAACTCTCGTTCCTACCTACCTTACTATGTCATACTAAGAATATAAACAATCACATCATCAAAATCTCCAAGTTACAAGATAATATATGATTAATTCAAAACAATGTGAATAAATATGCATTACATTTGACAGAATAACCTAAATGAACATGAGAAAAGTGAATAAAGTACTGACCAGAATTGCATATTCTATGCATGTCCAGTGAACACTATCACACACCCACCAAAAATGATAAATCTTTATATATAAAAGTGAAGTTCTGTGTCTGTCTCCTACGATTTAGATTCCTAACTACTCCCACATTTTGCGGTGCAGTTTAACCATCTTATAGTCGTGATTCATATCGAGTCTTTCTGGGTATTAGCGCACGTCTACGATGAGTCTACGATTAAAAAAAAAATTTACCATAATTTTTTTCCATTTTAATGCATTTTTTCGCTATTATATAAGGGAAGTAACTCCCTAAAAATGTCTACGATGAGTCAACGATTTTTAAAAAAAATTTACCATCATTTTTTTCCATTTTTAATGCATTTTTTTGCTATCTTTTGGCTATAACTCTCTAAAAAGGCTTATATAGTTATTTCCCTTACAAACCCGAGCAACGCCGGGCGATACTGCTAGTTTTCTATATTATAATTCTATTCTTAAACTATTCTAATATAATGTGGACATGATTTGTTTTTGAAATCTAATAACACATACTCTGAAACAAAGATTAAGTCAGGTTTAAGTTGTATTATATACAGAATCTGTATAAAGATGTGCACATTTATACTAAGCCACAATAGTAAGTTCTGCATTGTAACACATGCTTTCGCAACCACCACCATCTGCTACTGACACCAATTTGCTCAACCCATGCTATTACGACGAAACAGGTCTAATCATCTCACTTGTTCTTGATTCAGCCTTTTATAGTACAAAATGTTTTATGCATCTTTTATTATTTTAATTTTTTACCTTTTAGTCGTTAGTCATTTCAGTCATTAGACTGCAACAGACATAAAAACAATGATGATGATGATGATGATGGTATATATCCTTTTCTACTCTAGGCACAAGGCCCGAAACTTTGGGCACACAACTGGTACTTAATTTATCGACCCTGAAAAGATGAAAGGTAAAGTCAACCTTTGCGGAATTTGTACTCAGAATGTAAAGACAGACAAAATACCACTAAGCATTTCACCTGGCGTACTAACTTTTTTGTGCCAGCTCCCTGCTTTAACGATGGTATATATATATATATATCATTAAATATACATTGTCATTAAATTATCATCACCATTATCATCATCATCATCATCATCCTCATATTTATCATCATCATCATCCTCATATTTATCATCATCATCATCATTGCAGTCGTCACCGTCGCCGTCATCATCATTGTTATCATTTAACAGTCATTTTCCATGCTAGCATGGGTTACAGTTTGACAGGATCTGACAAGCCATAGATTTGCATCAAGCTCCAATGTTGGCCCTGGCAGGATTTCTATAGCTGGATACCCTCCCTAATGCCAGTCACATTTTAGTGTGTACAGGATGCTTTTTTTCATGACACTTGCAAGGTCACCAAGTAACTTGGAAACACCTGCTCTGTTTTTCTATTTACCCAGGTATTTCATTACTTAACAAACACCAAAAACATGCTATCATTTTAACTGATTTTTGTTGAAATTTCTCTTTATTTTAGGTTTAAATTTGAAGTGGTTTTTCTTGTTCATGAAAGATCTTTAGCATGATTTTTAAACAGCATCTTTTTTTATAAATTTTGTAAAATATTAGCCTTAAGATACTTCTGTTGCTATTGTTGTTTATCTCATTATTTTTGTTGTTGCTTAGCTCCAGGTCAATCCTGATTAGATAGTATTTTAATTCAGATAGATTTCGATTCAGTCTTGGTGAGTACTTGTTCACATTTTCCTCAGCCATAGGGTGAGGTTATGTATGGGTGTGGTCTAAGAGTTCAGTATTGTTAAACAGCTGCTTACTGAACAATGGCAT